>NC_048438.1:1244874-1546954 GCF_004353265.1 Vitis riparia | reverse complement strand
CTCCAACTTTTTAAACTCTCTTGCAGAGCTACTATTGAAGAAAAAAAAGAAAAAAACTCTCTAATAATAATGGCATAGAGATAAAGATCCATTTTTTACCAAGGGGATTAAGGGCTTTCTTGCCAAAAATTGCAATCCCTTCTTATGTCATAATTGCAAACCCTAAGGGGTAACTCAGTTGGTCCGACCTTAGGTTTATTCCCCAATGGTCACTAGTTCAAGTCCCCTCAGAGTCATTGGAGGTTTTATCCGGTCGTTAACTTCAGGACCCCATAGGATTAGTCGAGATGCACGTAAACTGACTCGGACATCCACGGTTATTAAAAAAAAAAATCAATGAGGCACCATTTGCAACATACAATTCATCCTTACACACTTTTCCTTGGGTCTTATAAAAAGTCTAGCATACATTCCCTTTAGCAGCAATCAATGAGCCCTCACTAATCTTCCATTTTCCACGACTAACATGACTCTCACACCCTTGTTTACTTAGTGCAAAACCAAATATCAAACCAAGGCGCAAATCTGTTACATGCCTCATGTCCCTTAGTGCCAACCTACATGCAACATTGATCTCAAGACACAATCTATCATCTCCACAATCTTAGAGTGACTAGAACTTCTCATCTTAACCGTGCCAAAATCTCTAGCTCTATAATTAGAAAACAGTAAAAAGTAGTAGTACCATCTACAATCCACTCGACTCCTTGGCCACCTACATGCAAGCACTCATACGAGAGTACCAAAACTTCATCACTTGTGAATACAAATGTTGTAACGCTCTTATCACTTTTTTTTTTAGACTTTGCCTCTTATGTTCCCTTTCCAAACACGAAAATTCTTTTTCATATGCCCCTCTTAGTGGTCACCATATAACTAGACCTTAATTAGATACTAAAAGCTATCAAACAAAAACATAGAAATATCGATATCAAACCAAAACTTAAGTCACATTCCCTACATACAAGCTAATATGCCAACTTCATTTAAGTTCATCCAAGAGAGCTTCTTAAATAATAGATTGAAAGCAGTGTTTGAAGGTCATAAATGATCTTTAAGAATGCTTGGATTGCACACTTCCAAACAGGAGAAACTCCAAGACCCATACTTTTCCTCAAATACAATATGAAAAGCAAAATTTTTATTTAAATATATTTTTGAAAAATGATAATTTAAAAGTGACAAAATTATCATTTTTAAAAAGGAAATGCATTTTTAAAATACAATTCCGACATACAAAGTTCTCCGCTTCTACTTTTATTCCAAAACACAAGAATCTTCTCATTCGATCCATTGCTTCTTCCTCCATATTCTGAGGAGAAAGTCATGATATTGTCCGATTGGAAATGGACCTGCACATGGAGAGGCAAATCAATTGTAGGAGACTTGAACTTGAGACTTCAAGTTAGTCATAGCTCCAATACCATGTTGAACTACCAGCTTTCCTAAAGCCATTAAGAAATAGGCCTACAATGTGTACCCAGTTAACAAAATTCGTTCTCTTCAAGCTTGGGAAGAGCTCTGGTTGGATTCCTGAGAAGAGTTCATGGACCACCTATTGATACGTTCGGAAGCCTTCTTAACCTGTAAGAAGAAGCCACTATTTGTTATTAAAGAGTACATGGCCCTTCAATTACTAGAAAAATTATATTCTTCTACATTTAATCAAAACCATAGAGGCAAATGACAAACATTGGTTCACTGGTTCTATAATTGCATCTTTACTATACAATTAAATTGTCTTTTATCTACCTGCTCACTCCAATCAGTTCTGCATGTGATATAGATAAGCGCAAGTGTTTGCATTATCAATCCACCCATCAGTCCAATCCACATACCCTGTAAAACCCAAGAAAAAATTCTGTATAAATACCAAAAAATGTGAAAGGAAGAAGCATACAAGCCCCTTGGCAATGTTCTAGTCATATATTTTACAAACTTATCATCCCATCCTCATGATGCATCAGCACCTACCCATATATGGATAGCTAAATCATAGATCACGGATCATAAATAAATAGATAGAGTCAAACTGGAGACCACCAGTTAATCAAAGCTTTTATACCTTGTTAAACTACTAATTTGACCCAAAAGCTTAAAAATTTGTGCGAGAGGCCAATGATGTATGCCATGCTAATATGCTTGATGTAGGAACTAATGTCGCAAGGATTGTTTAAAAATATTAAACCAGGTAAGGTGCAGATCCTAGTTCATAGATTAGATTTCTTTGAATGGGATTGAAGATTTAAACTTCTTATTGCCAAATCACCAAATGTGATAAATAATATGTTAATGCTCTGGAATGTAAAGTTCAAAAGTTCTCCATTCAGACATTTGGCTTCTTACCCTAACAGAAAGATCAAATGCATAAGCAAGCAAAACTCCCAATGGAACTCCAACAATGTAATAGCATGCAAGATTGACATATGCGACCACACCTTGCCAACCAGCACCTATAGCCACCCCTGTTGAGAAAAATATAAAGATTAAAAAAAATACTTTAGGAAAAATAGTTATATATGTTAAAAAAATAAATGTTTGCCAATTACTTATGTATTGAGATGAAGATTTATAGTAGCTCTATTATGTGTATAAACAATGTGTAAACAATAACTAATGTCATCGTAGCACAAAGAATGCACTTGCCTGAGAGTACAGGCTGAACACTACTAAGCAACAGTGAGAAAGCGAGGAGGACAGAGAGACTTGTAACAGTTTCTGCTACTTCTTCATCGCTTGTAAACAAATAGGCAATATCACGACCAAAGACCAAACACAAAATCCAGAAAACTATTCCAATAAGAACTCCAGTAATTACAACAACGTTAACAGCAAATTTTGCAGCTTCAGCATTTCCCTTTCCCAGCTCATTTGATACCCGCACACTACACAAATAAAAACAAACAAATTTGTTTTAAAAGGAAATAAGTGGATCCATCATTAGAGAGAAAGGAGGAGATTGATTCTGCCAATAAAGGCCATACCTTGCACCACCAAATAAGCCAAGGAATATCATCAATACCCAAAAATTAATGTTGAGACTGCAAAGTCGTAAAATTAAAAGCATTGGTTTAGTAAAGCGATGTGCAAACATAATTAAAACAAAAAATGTGATAAAATCTCACCAAATAGAGAAGGCGGATATGGCAACTGTTGCATTTTTCAGATATCCAGCCACTAAGAGCACAATACAATAGTACCATAACTCTAAGCTGTTAAAGATAATAAAAAATTGAATTAGGATGTGATGCTCTAGCATTAACGAACATGTATTAAGAATGTGATAGCACTACAGATGAATGGAAAGTTCCTTTTAGAAAATATTGAGGATCAATCAAACTCCCCAGTAAGTGTAAACAGTTGAATGTCTCTTGCATAGCTTTCGCACGCTTCGGTGAATCCATTGAAAATTGAAATAGAACCCACTAGGGATTTTAATTTATTTTAGCCAAACCTAAGTCAACTTTTTTATGATATTATGAACTTTGCACCCAACTATTAGACATCTGGGATTGATCACACTGAGCTATGATATCTATAGTTCATTTTGTATTATTCAGCTATATATGGGTATCTTTTAGTGTTAGGATTTGTTCCTATGTGCTTTGGTTCTAAGAACATATATTGGGTTTATGACTTCAGTCAATTATGTGTGTGCATTCATTTGCGTGTGTGGATATACATAAATACATCTAGAATTTTACACAGGCATACTTCTAGTGCCCATGTATAAGTCCTCTCATTTCAAAGACAAGTCAATTGGCTTATTCAGGATTTTTACGGAAGCTACCACAGAACTCATTTTCTTTCATCAACAGCATGGGATATGAGACTATGAGTTGCAATCATTACACCTATATAGTCCTCTAGTCTTACTTCTGCTTTTGTTTAATTTATTACAAGGGTTATATAACTTTAGTTTCCTCCTTATTGTGTCAAAGCCATGACCTTTATGTGTGTGATTTTTCAGTTCATTAAAAAACAACTACCAGTGCTATTCTTGGTACCGATGTTGATCTTCCCATTGACCTTCATAAGGGGGTGCTTTCGTATGCCAACAACCTATTTCTGATATCATATCACCTAACTTCTTGTCTCCTAAATATTGTTTCTTCTAGTATGTTATCAATCATTTCCTCGGACTATTTCAGAATCTTTGTCATTATCCCATTGGAGGAAGGCAATGCATGAAGGGATGATTGCCCTTGTAAAAAGTGGAACATGGAAGTCAGTTGGTTTTCCAACGAAGGAAATGCTATGGGTTGCAAATGGTTATTTAACAATAAACACAAGTTAAATAGTATAATTGAGAGTGTTGCAAAGCAAAACTCCCACACAAAGAATTTGCACAAATTTCAAGCATGGACTATCAGGCAATCTTGAAAAACATGGTTCAGAGGTTTAATGGAGCTGTGACTAGGTTTAGATTTAGCTAAAGCCAGGTCACTGTTCTAATCAAGAAAAAATGTGGTGCAATTATAGTCTGGATTGTGTGTTGATGACTTTATGTTAGCTGGAAATGATGCAACTGACATTTCCTTGTCAAAGAAATAAATAGCCCTTTGAGATTTAGAAAAAAAAAAAAAAACAACAACAACAACAACAAAAAAGAGAGAGAAACTTGGGCCACCTAAGATACTTCCTCGGATTGGTCATTCAAATCTCTCACTGTACCAAATTTGCTTAGGTAATAAGCAATTTCTTTAGAACAGGCATATGTCTGAGTTCAGTCATTAAAATACCCCATATATTTCTGGATCTAGATTACACGAATCACTAGTTCGTAAAAGGTGGAAGGCAAATATAAATTTCCATATTTGGTATCTGTTTTAATGTGGCTTCAGTATACTTTTATCTCTATGTAGTCTCATTAGTTCATTGGATTTACTTGAAATCATTATCAGATGAATGTATTTCCTTAAGATTAATCCCCTGTACAGGAAAACAAATAATAGATATACCAAGAGAAGTTATTAAAAAAAGAAAAAAGAATTTGGCAATTCAAATAAATATTTGTTGGGCAGGAGTTACCAAAGCATCACGCCAGAAGACACTGAGAGCTTTATTACAGGCACTAGGTCACTGAAGGCAGCCATAGTGAATCCTTTCCATGTTTGAGGGCACCAACCTCCGAAGACATACACGAACATTCCAATGACCATTAACCAAGTAGATATGGTCAATGCACCCATTGCTCCATTAGTCCCTAAGTGCAGTTTGCTCACAAAGATCCAGGACAATAACACATGAATCACAAATGTGGAAGCAGACAACCATCCAATAACTGTATTCCTGAGCTGAGCTTGTAAATACATTTGGATGCTCCTGGAAAAAAGAAGATAGTAGATATAGGGAAGGAACCATAGAGAATATTTTTCACATGCTGCTGCTATTTCCTCTTCTTGGCCAAGTAATCTAAATATGGGTGTCGCAAAGATGAAAACAAGGGTCATAACTGTTGCAACAACAATGTTAATAATCCATGAACGCTGCAAGTAGATACCCATCATGTGGTATTGCTTTGCTCCGAATGCTTGCCCACAAAGAGTTTCGGTTGCACTTGATAAGCCTAGCTGCAACAGGCAAAACAAACAGGTAGGAATTTTATTCTGATGTGTATTCATAAGCTAATTGTTAGTCTATGCTATAGTTTAGAAGATAGCAAATAAAGACATTCTCATAAATTCAATAAGGCTGAGAGAAAGGAAAAGACAAAAAGGGAAAGAAAAGGAAAAATAAATCTGTTTTTTCAACAATTCTACAAGATGGTTCTTTGGTGAACAAAATTAAGTGGCATGCTGCCACAGTCCTCATCAAGATCATGGAACATGGTGAGCTGGAGTATCGTTCTTTTGCTCATCTCCTCCTTTCCAGTAGACATACGGCTTCATATAATTAGGATTAGAGGCAATAAAGGTTTTCAGTTTCACTTTTTCTCTTTCTTTCCGTTTGTTGAACTAGATTGGTGGTTGTGCAGGGTACTATAAACAACTGAAAAGGAGAGGTATATGGGTTTGAGTGATTTACTTTTCCTATACACCAATTCTTAGAAAGAGATTATCCTAACCTGCATTCATGGAGGCTCTTTTTGCATGGGAGGAAGTGGTGATCAGGATGGTGATGAGTATGACATGAGAACTTTTACTTGCTTTGTGAACAATTCCATGTTAACTATTAATGAAGCACCAATTAAATGACATGGAACTAAATATAACCTTTTCTATAAGTTTTCCCCAAACGTACTTTGTTGGGTAAGGTTACCTTGCTAGTGTTCCCAATTCTATTGGAACCCTTTTACGCATGTTTTCCATTTAGTGTCCTCACCAATGACACCGAAACAATGGCCAAATAGCCAACTCTTGTTAGTAAAGTACATCCTATTCACCAATTTTAATAGCAACTCATTTGTATTGCTAGACAGAATTTTGGAAGTATGAGTTTGATATTCCAGGTTTTGGTGATTTCGAGACAGAGGCCTTTACGTAGAGCAAAAGGTTGGAAAGAATTACTTAAAGCGGAAAGTAAGAACTCTCCATAGAGCTGCAATGCATACTTTGAGGTAAGTGGACCAAGTCTAGGTAAGAGATATGTGGACATCGAAGTTCAAGTAAATAAAGTGACTGCACGTAACAGTTCAGGCTGACCTTGAAGGTAAGGTAGAACATTGGTTAGGCTAGCTGGAAGATTAGCATATTGAGACTTTACATTGATTGGCTTCGACTACGCTAAGGCTAAGGATAATGCTGCACCAGTAGGCCTGAAGATGTGTTGGACCAGGTCCATACATATGCAGGCCACACCTGTTTCTAGCCCAAGGAAAAACAAAGGTAATGTAATAAAGGTAAGTCAAACCTAGAACATATATTTAAATATATTTGCTTTTTGTAGTCAATTACCAAAATGTTTTTTATAAGTACTTACAAGACTAAAATGCCTGTGCAAAAGTTGAAAACTGATATGAATGGTCAAAATACCCTGCTTGATTTGCTTCCCAACTTTAAGGAGCCAAAGCAGAACACTGAGTAAAAGAATGTGAGACCTCAACCTATCAAAAAAAAATATATATTTTTTCCAAGACCTTAAAGGTAAGTATCATAGTAATTGGGACAGGATTAAGTACTGTATAGTTTGCACTAAGATAGTTAATAAAGATAAAAATTGGTCAAGGTAAAAATTAGACTACAGAAAGAAGAGAGTGACATCTAAAATTGACTTCAAAAAAGCATACATCCATGTGTAATGGGATTTTTTGGACCATGCTTTGCTTAGAAATGGTTTACCTGCTGTGGAGGTCTATGGATTCAGTGTTGCTTGTTATTAGTTAGTTTTGCAATGCTGGTAAGTGCCGAGCAAGAGGTTGGGTTGAGGCTTCTCCAACAGATTCACTGTCTTCCTTTCTTTTTTAAGTAGTGGAAAATGTGGTAAGAAGATGTTTTCAGGTGTCTTATTTGCAAGTTGCTGTGTACCATTTTTTTCCTCCAAAGACAGAGTAGAGGGCATTCATAACCTCTAAACTCATTCTTTTAGTCTTTAGGTCAATCCAATCCAACATGATATAACTAAGCATGTAGAGGTGAGCAGACACTTCATAAAGGAGAAAATTGAGACCAAGCAAATTGTAACTCCTTTTGTGTCTACTAAATAGCAACTAACAGATGTCTTCACAAAAGGACTCATAAACATCATATTTAATCCTCTAATAGACAAGCTAGGAATGCATAACATCTATGCACCAGCTCGAGGAGGAGGTGTTGGAAAGCATGAAATATTTCTTTTGATTTGATTATGGACTAAAATCATAGGATTTGAATAGAAAATCAAATTAAATCTGTATATTTATGGTAAGATAAGAAAGTTAAGAGTAATTGTAGGAATTTGTTTCTATTTCCTTAGCCTATTTTTCTTCCCCTCACCATACAACTTGTATAAATAGGTTGTAACTCAATCAAATCAACCAAAATGAATTATTCAGAATCCTAATTCTAGCTTTTAGCTTTCAAGATCACAATAAAGGTAGCATCTAGGAATCAAAGAATCCAATAGAACTTACCCATCAAAAAAAAGAATGCAATAGAACTTGCTATGCGTGGATGTTAGGGAGCAAAAGTGAGATCGTATGACAAGGGGATAAGATGTGAAAGGTAAAATGAAAAGTCCAATTAAGCCTTGAGAAGATTTTAGTGAGGAGTAAAGATTTTTTAGGAAAGTGGTTGTGTACATTATGGCACATGGTTATTAAAAGAACAAATTGTACAAGCTAATGGGTCTAAAATCTTTCATACCAATAGAAGAGGTTTTTTGTTGACTCCACTATCATAAAATTCTAGAAATACTTTCAGCATTTCCTTTCCCATAGTTGACCAACAATGTTGGTAAGATGTTGAGGGAAAGTCAATAGAACCCAAAGTTTTCTCCTTGTACAGCTAAAATACCTCAAAAATTTCCTTCTTGGAGAAAGGCACTCCAACCACATTTTTGAATCCATGTAAACAAAGAAACACTAACCTACACATATAATCCTCTAATTCTTAACATTCCTACTTTATAAAGGTGGAGGCAAAACTTGAAATTCCCTCAAAGTTACATTGTCAATCAATTGACACAAGCCCATGTGCCACCTGGATGAACTTAATCAACTTTTTTTATTTTTACCACTGGCAACCCTTGGGAACTTGTAATTGCAATCCCCTTCCCTTAACCATTTCACTTGGGAATTTAGCCTCCAACATCTTCCTCTCTCAACAAGATCTCTTCTAACTTCACTTTCTTAGAAATTCTAAGGGCTCTAAGATTACACATCAAAAGAACTGACCCCTCAAGATGATCAAAGAGACTAAGATCCTTCAGATTGGAAGTTTTTCTCTCACCTACATCCTTAAGAGTATCATTGTGCCTAAGGTTTCAAAGTACAGGATTTGCATACAGGCCGGCCATTTTCTAGTATAAATAAATGAATTGTTCGCCTAATCCACATAATGCTCTGGGAATTATAAATTATATTATTTTTAATTCATTTTGCTACCTCTAATAAGATGTTAAATGCAGTGAGATCAAAACCAGTCAAATGGGGTTCAAATTTTCTTTATAAAGTCAACTTTAAATTTAACAATGATAAAAATTTAGGAGGTTAGAAGCTTTAAATTTGAGTGAATTGGCTTAATTAAGGTGATTAAAGACCCTACATCTTAGGCTCTGCTCAAAATTGTTTCAATTTATTTCCCTTTGTCAAATTCCCTGACTTATTTGCCATCTACAAGATCATATTATACTTTGCATAATTTAGAAGAGTACAGAATAGATAAAATTTCAGACAGATTTTGGAATCTAACTTCAATTTACAATATGGAAATAGAATGAGAGCAAACTTTATAGAGGCACTTATTTGTGAAATATATCATTCCATTCATATAATTAACGATATAAAAAAAAACATGTTGCCTTATCCAGCAGTATTTAAGTTCTAGGATGCTACTTGTAATAGCATGCAAAAAATGAAATCAAAAGAATAAGCTACTGACTTGTGATTATGTTACAAGGAAAAGGATTATAAAGTATAAACAGAGCTTACCATAACACCATTTGCAAAACGTACAAGGATGGTTTGCATAAGTGCATATGCAGCAAGGTCAACTGCACTAATTTCACCAATAAATGACTGTGACACAACCAACATTCCAAATGATGTCACTCTAAATAATACAGAAGGAAAAGAAATCCTCCACAACTTCTTTGATTCTACCCAAATCCTCTCTTTCAAACTTGTACCTTCTGCTTCTGAATTCAGAAGCCTCTCATTGATATGGTTATCCATAATCCTGTCATAGAAAGAGGACAAAAGGAAGAATAAGGATATAGCTGAGCTTTAATGTTCTAGTTAGTAAAGTTTTAAATTCTAGATATATAATATGCATGAAGGATGCAACATTGGTGCTTTTTTCTTAGAATCATCAAAATGCATTTGTTCCAAAATTCTACAACCTCATTGTAAGTTGTCATCAGAAAAGTTCTAGGGGGTGCTTCATCATAGAGTCTCTATCACGTTGATTCACTTAAAAAAACAACATCATAGAACACTCTTGTTAAATGCAACCAATAGATGTTGAGTTCAGAAGCACTATAATGGGCTGGAATTCTAAAGTTCAAAAAGATTTTGACAGACAACAAATAATCAACTCTAAAGTTCAAATTTTTCCAACACTCTCGTCTACCATTTAGAAATCATAAAATTCATTCCATCATCTCCCATTTCTTTAGAGTTGTTGTAAAAAACTTAAATTCCTTGTGGGAAACTACTAAAAAGATAAGAATTAAAAAAAAAAACAAAAAAACAAAAGAAAATCAAGTAAAGAAAGATAAAGTTGTCTGTATATTCATAGCTTTCTGTTATCTTATTTATTTCTACATCAATGTATCATCCACACATCATGATTTTTAAGAAAGTAGTTAAAAGAAATTCTCAAAGCTCACTAATAAAAAAAATCAGACAGACAAAAAGTTGTTATTTATACAAACAGAACAGGTGCAACTTACGAATGAGAAGGCATTCATACAATACAAACTTGGGCATTTATACAATTTCAATCCATGCACATAGAATCAAATCTCACCTAGTGACATTCAAGAACTGTATATATCATCTGGGTCATTTAAGAATATGATTTTGAACACATTTTCTTCCATCAATCTAACAAGAATAAGCAACTCAGTGTCCTTTTCTTATGGTTTCTGCTTATTAGAAAACCAAAAGTAAGGAAGAACTTGTAACAGACTCTTGCAATAGATATCTTAGCAATATCAAATTTATTTGAACTATAGTCTAGCTCACAGAACATGTCCTTCTCACCTCTATTAGACTATTGGTTCAACTCAAAGACTGTGGAAAGAAGCTTAATGAGTTGAGTCCTGTAACCTCCTCCTTGAAATACTGGGGAGCAGAAGGCACAACAGAAGGTGAGCTTGTATCCAGCATTGTGAGGATGTCAAGTGAAAAGATAAGAAAATAATAAAAGAAGAAACTGACAGATGAGGACATAAAGGGACAGATATGGTAACAAAGGGAATTATAAGCCATAGAGTAGATAGTAACAAAGAAAATACACAAAAAAAAAGACAAAAAAAGAAACAAAGAAATATCAGTCTTCAACTTTGACACAAACTTCTTAGCAGTAATGCGCATGATTTTATTAGTAGCAAGATTATTATTCAAATTCAATAATAGTAAACATATGGAAAAAAATACAAAATAATCAATGAAGTTAGCATTTTCAAACAAACTTACAAGTGATTCTACAAACAAATACAATCTATAATTACTCTTCATTTCACAAAAGGAAATATATGATGGACCACTGAATATATAGAAGCTGTAAAAAATTATATTTACCATGGAAAAGAAAGAAACAAATTCCAATAAGAGAACAAGTCAACCATAGTAAAGATAGTAAAAGACTGTTCTTCAAGGTAGGTTTCAATTTGACTGGTAGGTTTTTGTTTTTTTCCTTTTTCTGTTAGGTTTGATACTGGTGGTTACAACTACCACCAAGGAAAAGGTTCAAAGACATTAAAAATGTAGCAAGAGTATCAGAAAATAACTGGTCCTGGTCCATCAGTAGTATCTTTATCAGGACACAGCTGGCATGTCAAGGCACTGATTTGCCACTACTTCCACCTACCCCAAGATTGCTGCTAGCAGCAATTTTTACGACTGTAACTCCTGCAGATCCAATACTTTCTCCAATGATAGGGACCATCAAAATTTCAACTATTTATATTTTTCTTCTTATTTAATATATAGAAATACATCTATTAAAATCATTTTGTCTTAATTAAGCTGTTAAATTAATAGTTCGTTGTGCTTTTCAGAAGTCCAACTTATTGAGACAACTAGAATGTTGTATCAACTGCCTCATCTATTTTTACTCCATCTATGTTCTGACAGTTTTGAAAAATGAATTCATGGCTTAGTTGGTTTTAATTATTGAATCAAGGTTACATTTACTGTCATAGATTTGTACTCGTTCCTAAATATAATCTCCTTATTTGACATGCAATTCTATGAACTATTTTAAGTTCTTTAATGACAGTTACTGTGGTTACTATGGCTTATTCAACAGTTTCCTTCATTAATTCTGTCATCAACCATGTACTGGATTTGAAGTCTTCTTCCAGAGGCTAACACAGAAATCATATCTAAATCAAATTCATGATTAAGGCATGTTTGGACCTCCTGCATTTTCCAAGGAAAGAAAATTCCCAGAGGTAATCTCAGCTAGAAATGGCCAATTGATTTGAAAGAATTAGTAATTATCCATATTATATTTCCTTAAAAATTGTCCCAATATATTGATTATCAGAGTTATAAAATGTCAAGGGAAAAAACTGGCAAAAATAGGGTTTTAAAAGGTAAAAATAAATTCTCAGCAACCTATATAACCTTCACTTGTGATACACGTGTCTTTGCTTAGAAAACATTTTTTTTTTTTTTTTGATAAGTAAATGAGATATGCATTAAAAAAGGCTAATCGCCACAAAGCATACAGGGAATATACAAAACGGCAAACGCCTCAAAAAGAGAAAAGGACCAAAGAGAACAACCTCCCCTTAAGTGGAAGCTATCCACTCCAAAAAACCTATAAGGGAGACATACTCCTCACCTAAATACACTTTGGCCCAATTCCACAAATTACAGACAAAAGAATTCTTTAGTTTCTGAATATTCAACTCACCCCCCTAAAGGCTAACCTATTCCTCTCCTTCCAAACCGTCCAAAAAATACATAACGGAATGGATTTCCAAATCTGTTTCCTTTTCTTCCCTACGAATGAGCCCCTCCAAGAGATAAGAGTCTCCTTTACAGTTTCTGGGAGGACCCACTTAACATCTATCAACCCAAAAATAATGTCTCATAGGGCTCTAGTCACTATACAGTGTAAAAGAATATGATTTACATTCTCTTCTGCACAACCACACAAAAACAACAGTTTGGGAGTTGCACCCCTCTTAACTGTAGTCTATCCAGAGTAAGCACCTTCCCCATGTAGCCTCCCACGCAAAAAAACATACTTTGGTTGGCACCCTATCCACCCATATTCTCCTTGCGGGAAATATTGTGGCATTAGGCTGTCTAGCAGCCTGTACGCTTCTTTGACTCTGAACAAACCCTTTCTTCCCTGTTTCCACATAACTGAATCATCCTCCCTGGAGGGCCTATGACCCTCAAAGTATGAAGCAGCTCCCCAACCATATCCAACTCCCAATCATTGAAGTCTCTCACAAAGACAAGATTCCAATCTCCTTGACCCGAATCCTGATCCCACATCTCCTCAATCGTAGCATCTCTATTCACAGCAAGGACAAAGAGATGATTGAAACATTGGGACAACGGAGTGTCAGTGCACCAACTATCTTTCCAAAATTTGATTTTGGAGCCCTTTCCAACTATAAAGCCAAGTTTTTCCCAGCACCAATCCGCTTCTTTCATAATCTCCTTCCAGACCCCTACTCCAACCGCCCCAATAGCCCTCTTTGACCTCCAACCATAAACCTCTTGCCATATTTCGAAATGATTACTTGTTTCCAAAGATAATCCTTTTCACAAGCAAACCGCCAAATCCACTTGCCCAGCAGGGCTCTATTCAAGGTGGCTATTCTCCTTATTCCTAGCCCTCCCTTGTGTTTTTCTGTACAGACCGCATCCCATTTAACCAAGTGGACTTTCCCTCCAAGTTTCCTCCCCCCCATAGGAAATCTCTTTGGGTTTTCTCCACTCTCTTAGCAACAGACTTCGGCATTCGGAAAATAGACATTTGGTAAATTGGCATGCTAGCCAAAGTACTTTTTATGAGAGTGATCCTCCCCCCTTTGGAGATGTACTGTCTTTTCCACAACGCAAGTCTCCTCCTGACCCTCTCCTCTACTCCATCCCACATAGAAGAGGCCCTAGCTGGAACCCTAGGGGAAGGCCCAAATACTGAGAGGGCAAAGACCCCACCCTGCACCCTAACTCAGCTGCCACCTCAAGAATATCCTCCACCTCTCCAACTGGAATAATCTCGCTTTTGGCTAGGTTGATTCGAAGACCCGAAGCCGCTTCAAACCAAAAAAGTATCCAGCTTAGGTGAGAAACTTGCTCTTTGTTTGCCTCACAAAACACAATCGTGTCATCTGCAAAGAATAGGTGGGAAATATTCAGGAGGTCCTACTACCACCCCGAATGATGCATCCTGAAAGATATCCCCCTCCACCGCTCTCCGTATAAGGACGTCCAGAACCTCCATTCCCATAACAAAAAGGTAAGGAGATAGAGGATCCCCCTGACGAAGTCCTCTAGTACTAGGGAAGAACCCAGCTGGCACTCCATTGACAAGAATTGAGAATTTGGCAGAAGACACGCAGCTCCACATCCATCCCACCCACTTGGTCCCAAATCCCATTTTTTGGAGGACTTTCATTAAGAAATTCCAATTGATACTGTCATAAGCCTTTTCAATATCCAATTTGCAAATAAGGCCCTTCTCTTTTCTCTTCTGCCACGAGTCTATCACCTCATTAGCAATTAAGGACGCATCCAAAATTTGTCTTCCCATTACAAAGGCATTCTGAGCATTAGAGACCACCTTGCCAATCACTTTTTTGAGCCTATTAGCTAAAACTTTGGCCAAAAGTTTATAGAGCCCCCCCAACAGGCTGATAGGCCTAAAGTCTCCAAGATCCTCAGCCCCGCTTTCTTAGGTATTAACACCATGAAAGTGTGATTAAGGCTCCTAACAAAGGAATTATGCTCATGAAATTCCTTAAACATCTCCATGATCTCCTCTTTGGCAAAATCCCAAACATTTTGCCAAAAGGCTACAGTGAAACCATCCGGGCCTGGGCTTTGTCCCCATTCATCTCCATCAGTGCCGAGTGAATCTCATTCTCTGCAAATGGGATTTCCAGACTCTCTGCTTCTTGCTGGCTGATGCACCCACCTGAACTCTACCAATATCCGCATGCCAGCCCATATCTTCAGTGAGCAACTGCTGAAACGAGTTCACCACTCCTTCTCTCACCTCTTGTTCCTCTTCTAGCCACTCCCCATTAATCTTAATTCTGTCCATAGCGTTGGTTCTTCGATGGGCACTAGCCATTCTATGGAAAAACCCCGTATTTCTATCCCCCTCCCTTAACCAAATCTCCCTTGACTGCTGTCTCCAATGAGCTTCCTCCAACAAGACCCATTTCTTAAAGGAATCTTTAGCTTCCTTTTTTAACTCAGCTTCCTCCATAGTCAAGATTCTCTCATTTTCCACCCGATCCCAAAAATCAACTTGTTGCAAGGCTGAGGCTTTATTAGTTTCCAGCCTCCCAAATACCTCTTTGTTCCACTCCTTCAACTTCTTTTTAATTTCTTTCAATTTAACAGCCAGCCTATAGCTAGCACTGCCCCTGATATCAATTCCCTGCCACCAGTTTCTAACAATATCATTAAACCCCTCAACCTTCAGCCACATGTTTTCGAATCTAAACGGGGTTGGACCTCTTCTTATTCCACCCCCTCCAACACAATCGGAAAATGATCAGAAATTGGCCGAGACAACCTGCCCTGAGTGACTCCACTAAATTGATCCAGCCAGCTTGGGGAAACTAAAAATCTGTCTAGTCTCGCCCACGCCTGATTATTGAGCCCCCCACTCCATGTGAACTCGCCCCCCTGAAGGGGCAGGTCCACCAGCTCAAGATCATCCACAGTCTCTGCAAATCTCCGCATGGCTGAGCTGATTCTTCTCTGGCTGCTCCTTTCTTGCTGAAACAGGGTGATGTTAAAGTCCCCACCGAGACACCAGGGGTCCTCCCAAAGGCCTCGTATTGCCCCAAGTTCTTCCCACATACCCTCCCTTTCCACTTTGGTAAAGGGACCATACACTCCGTAAAAACCCAAATAGCTCCATTTTCTATGGTCTTGAATCTACAAGACAAAGAAAACTGACCCTCCTCCCAATCCAAGATATCCAAGACCCGCTTGTCCCAACATATCAGAATGCCACCCGCAGCCCCCTCCGCATTTAGAGCTCTCCAGTCTAAGAATCTCCCTGAACCCAAACTTCTCACAATACCCTCCGTCATCACCTGAATCTTGGTTTCCTGAAAACACATTAGATCCACCCTCTGTTTCCTTATATAATTCTTGATAATTTTCCTCTTAGAGCTGTCATTAGCTCCCCTCACATTCCAACTTATGATCTTCAGCTTCATTGGGAAACTATCAGCTGATTCCCTTTGCCCTGAGAAGGTCCTTTCTGCTTAATCCCCCCCTCATAATTAACAGAGCATTCCAGCCTCTTTAGCTCCCTTTCAAACTTGGACTTTTCCAAAAGCTCTTTGCTGTGAATCTTCTCTCGCCTCTTTCTGATTTTAATCAGAAAATTCAATATCTCCTTTTCCAACCCCTCCGTAGAGAATCCCAAGAATTGACTAAATCTTGCTAGGCTACATTCCTCCCATAATTCCTCTTTGTCACTTTCGGTGCCTTGAGAACCAGAGACTCCAGTATTCCCCTCCCTGCCCCTAATCTTGTCCCTGGTTATGTTGTCCTCTCCCAACTTCCATGATTCAGTTTCAGTCTCCACATTCCCCTCATAAACTGTTAACCAAGTTGTCATGTCCCCCCTTAATTCCTCCACAACTCCCCCTGGGCGATCGAAAGACTCCCCCTCCGGAGCCCGATCAGAATTAGAAAAGAGAAGAAGAGAAGCACCCATAGCCTGTTGATCTTTAGGATAAAACGGGGCATACCTTTTAGCTTCCTCTTCCAACTCTTGATCAGTCTTTGATAAATTCTCATTCCTCTGTCCCCTTCTAGGCTCCCCTGGCATCCAGCTCGTCAAGGGGTCCTCTGAATGGGTCCTTTTCTAGAACTAAAACAACCCAGAAGACCATCCTTCTTTGACGGAACAGTTAGGCTCTTCCTTACCAGGCCTTCCACCTCACTCTCCTGATAGCAGCCCAAATCAACAGCCCAATTACTTGGGCCTGCCTCTGCATCACCAGCCACCTTCAATTTGTTTTTTAACTTTTGGCCCAAAGGCCCATCTGTTTTGGACAGTCCAACCTCTTTCTGCACTTCATTAAGGCCCATACTTGGGTCACACATAAACGGCCCAGCCACTCCATCTGGGCAGACCCCATCTCCCATTACCGGGCCATGGATCAGGGTCCTGGGCCCTAGACCCGGCCCATTCTCCTGCAAAGCACTCCCATCAGCTGGCAGAGGCAGTTCCTCGTTGCCCACAACTACCAATTCCTTCCCCACGCGCTTCCCCACGCGTGAAAGCAACTCACCCCTAACCTCAGTTCTTCTACTGATGTCCGACGCAGAGGATAGCCTTCTCACCATCGGCCTAACCTCCCACCACAATGCCACAGTGTATACCTCTTCCTCAACCTCGATTTCTAACATGCTTGGTCTAAAATCTCCTCTGATTTTAACCAAAATTCTGGCCCATTGAATCTCCCCCATCGACCTGGTGCGCTCGTCAAAATCTACAAATCCCCCACACACCTCTCCTATTTTCTTCAAAACCCCCGGGCTCCAAAGCGAAATTGGAAGACCGAAGATTTTAACCCAAGCTTCCTGTTCCATCTCCTTCTCGTCCCGACATCCCATCTTTGGATTCCATGGAACCAGCCCTAAATGGACTCCTCCCATCAGTCTACTCCCCGAGGAGACCACTCGGTGAGCCTCACTGAGATCTTCAAACTCCAGCAGGGCCTTACCTCGTTCCAGCATGGCCAGCCCTAGCTTGCCTTTTAGGCCCCAAGACTTTGCCCAGAGACTTCCCAACCTCTCCAGATCGTCTTCTTCCCTTTTATTGGACCAACTCGCGACAAGACATTGCTCCAACTTCTGTAGATTGCCCGCAATCTCCCCCTTAGAGACCTTCATCCTGACTGCGTTTACGCCATCCCGATTTGATCCCGTAACTGCTTCTACAAATGATTTCGCCGGAGAAAAATTTCCAGCAGTCCTTACCTCCTGCAACTCTGTCCTTCTACCCACTCTCTCTTCCATTTGGTGTACCATCTCCGCCATAGCCTTCCATCCGCTTTTATCTCTCCTTCCTCTCGGTAAGAAGATGCAATACCATTTTCGTTCCAGATCCGTAACCCCCAGCCTTAGGAAACCCCCCGATCTGTTGAACCCCCGAACCAACGTAAACATTTTGCCTCTATCTTTCCACTCCTTTACCCATCTCCCTTCTTTCTCGTCTCGTATACAATGATCTAAGCCCTCCTTAAAGAGCCCTAGGCTTTCCAGCCCTAATCGAACCCAAGACTCTACCCCCGCTTCTTCTCCACGATGCGAATCTGGTTTTTCCCTTTCTTAATCTCCAGGGCAAGCTCGAAGGTCTTGGATTCCACCGTGAAGCTTCGCGTCCAGCTCGCCTCGCCGTTCTCATCGTCGTCGCCGGCACACGCGCTCTCACGCTCCCTCGCTCCCGCTCTCTCTCTCTCTCTCTCTCTCTCTCGCTCTCTCTCTCCCATCAGAACTTTTTCCCAGAACATTGAAGTAGACGTAGCATAGAGCACAGACTATAATAATAACAACAATAAAAATAATAAAATTTAACAATAATACCAAGAACAACAACAACAATTATAGTAATAACAGTAGGAACAACAACAGTAAGGATACGAATGATATTAAAAATAAAAATAATTACAATAATAACAAAACAATTCTATAAACAATAATAATGATAATGATGGTGTCAGCTAGAAACCCTTGAGATCTTGCCTATCTCCTAGTAGTGTGCTCTTGATTATTGCCATCATATCATGTGTTATCAATTGGACTCCCAATAAACATGGGAGAATGTGACATCCAACTATGTCCTGAATGATTACAATAAGTGGAAAACTTCCTTCCACTTAACAATACTCTGCAGATGCATGGCTTGTCCAACCTACCAAGGATCCTATCAGCAGGCCCATGTCCATCCCTACTGAGGAATAAAAGCCTCCCTCATACTCATTCCTTCCTCGATATTCTGAGAAGAAAATAGAAAATAGTGAATACTTCATTCCTTTCAGGCTTGCAGGGTGCTTTGGTCAGATTCCTCTGATGGCTTCTAGAGCCACTTGTTGAGACATTCTGATGATTTTTTGATCTATAAAGACGAAAAGGTGTTTGTTATTAATTAGGAGATGGCCCTTAATTATTTAACAAATCAAGATTTTTGACTGAAGCCATTGAAGCAAATGAAAACATTGATCCACTTATTCTATAGTTGCAATCTTTACCATACAGCTTTGTTTTTTCCTATTTTATCTACCTGGTTATCCCAATCAGTTTTCCACCTGACATAGATAAGCACAAGTGACTGCATTCACACACCAAACAGCATTCCAATCCATGTACTTGGTAAATCAAAGAAGAAATTCTTGCTTCTGAGTGAGCCCCATAGAACCTACATTTGAGAAAAACAGCTGCAGATGAGTCTTAGGACAGCCAGTTCCATCGTATTTGTCTATGTCAGCATATATATAAAAAATGAAGAATCAACAAGCATACAAGTCTCCTTCATGCTGTTTAAATCACATATTTATAAAATCATTATTGCATTGGAATTACCTGTCTTATGCTTGAGGATCCAGATTGATGTCCAACAAAAACAAATTAATTAAGCTATCAGTGCTCAAGTTATGGTTCAACTAGCATGGTATGGATCTCAGATTTATTTTGAATCAAATACCAAAGCTCATGCTTATTGCTAGATCACCAATTCTAATATTATATTAATGGGCTATATTTTGACATGTATAGATCTCAAGTTCTATTGTATGGACCACAGCTTCTTACCCTAATTGAAAGATGGACCACATAAGCAAGCAAAACTCCTAAAGGAATCCCGATAATAATAACAGCAACCAATAATAATAATTGCAACCACTCCTTGCCAACCAGCTCCTACAGCCACCCCTGCTCAGAAGAGTTGAAAGTTAAGAAAATAATTCATTGTTTGCTAATTATTTTTGTATCAAAATGAAGCTCTTATATCAGTATATGTGTGTAAACAATGCAGAAACAGTTCTAGAGAACGAAATACTTGCCTGTGAGTACTAGCTGAACACTATTAAGCAAGATTGAGAAAGCAAAGACAGAGACACTTCAACCAATTTCTGCGACCTCGTCATTAGTAAACGAGTAAGAAATATCATGATGGAAGACTAAACAAAAAATCCAGAAAAGTGTTTCAATACAAATTGAAATGCTTAGGATTACTTCAATGGAAAATTTTGCAGCCCCAGCATTTCCTCTTCCCAGCTCATCTGATACTCGCACACTAACAAATAACACACAAAAGAATTTTATAAAAATGAAATATCTGGATCACTATTAAATGGAAAGGAGGGTGAGCTTTTCAAACATAAAAGCAATTTTCTTAGCCAGGAAGACAAGGCACAACATAAATTCCCATGCATTAATATTGAGACTGCAGGGTCATTATATTAAAAGTAATTTTCTTAGTAAAGCAAAATGAAAGCATGAAGAAAATAAATTTGATACAAGCATTACCAAATGGAGAAGGCGTCTATTGCAACTATTGCATTTATAGATTCCCCACCAGTAGGAGACAATGGCATTATACCAAATCTAAGCTGTTAAAGATTTTTTAAATATATATACATACATACATATATATATAATAGGATGTGATATTTTAGCATAAATGAGCATGCAATAAGAATGTGATACCACCAAACATAAATGAGAAGTTTCTTTTCAAAAAATTGAAAGGCTTTCAAAGACTTTTGTAGGTTTGAGCAATTGAATGTCTTTTTTCATGGTATTAAGCTGTTTCATGTAATCCATTGGAAATTAACATAGACCTCACTTTGCATTTTGATTTGTTCACACAGAATCCAAATCTTTTTATGTTACTCTGAGACTTGCAGCCAATTATGAGAAAATTGGTATTGATCATGTTGAGTTCTACTTTCAATAGTTGGTGTCATATTATGAGATATACACCCAACTGATTTCTGCCTCGAAAAGCCTCCTGCTTTCACAGGAATTCTTCTAACCCACTTTTAAAAAGGACCTCAAGTCCTGAACTCTTCTCACCGTTGGTAAAGACTTTCCAATACATTCAAAAATTTACATCCTTATGATTGTCTTCTTTGCGAGAACCATTAAAGACCCTTCATTCAACTTCTTGAGTTTTGACCTTCACAACCTTTTTTTTTCTGTTTTTGACATGAGTTTATGTTCCTCCAAACCCTCGGAAAAAGAACTCTGCCCATCATTTCCTAAAATCCTCTTTAAAAGCAAGTGATCAAGCCACATATTTTTGAACTAAAAAGGTATTGGCATCCATTTGAAAAGTGAACCTCCAAAGAGAATAGGACAATAATCAAACAACACCTCAGGAAATGCTATCTGGAAGGAAACGCCTCTTCCTTTTCTTAAAGAACAAGAATTTATTAAGCTTACTGTACATCAGGTGCACTTGCATATTGGATAATGTGAAGGACAGACTCATAAGGAGAACAAAGAAGATCACAGCCCCTAATAACTTTGCTAAGATTTCTCATGCTTCCGGTAATTGAGTAATGGTCAAAGCAGGATCCAACTGTGCCCTATGGTACTCCTAATTACATTAAAACCCCCCAACAACAACATGAGGTGTATTGGGACCATAATAGATCTGAACTACAGATAATTCAAGTCATCCATCCTGAACCTATTAGAAAGGGAGTAACCCCCCTAAAATGCAAGCTCAATATCTTCATTAAGAAAATAAAATCCCAAAAAGTTGCCTAAACTAAACAACAGGTCTAC
Source organism: Vitis riparia (assembly GCF_004353265.1). Taxonomy (NCBI): domain Eukaryota; kingdom Viridiplantae; phylum Streptophyta; class Magnoliopsida; order Vitales; family Vitaceae; genus Vitis; species Vitis riparia. The sequence goes on along the minus strand of NC_048438.1, from coordinate 1,525,131 downwards.
TCCTCTGCCCTTAGATGACTTAGGCATCTCCCTTGGAAATATCTAATCCTACTTCGTTATTTTGGAACCACTACTTTGTTATTTCAGAAGTAGGCTACTGAGATAGAACTATCAGACATTATATCTCCCTGATTGGAATACATAGAGATGAGAAAGGATACAATAAGAGCAAGTTAACTTATACACCTTTGTCTAAAGAACATTAGACAGAGAAGGATCATTAAACAAACTGGAAGACCACACTAAACTCTTCCCTCTTGACAACAGAAAAATCAGTTACAGACGATAAAGGGGTACCTGAAATTCCTCCTCCAAAGGATTATGCCTCCCAGCTTCCCTACTCAAAAAAAAATAAAAAAAAAATGGCTTTTATCTTGTTCGTAATAGAATGATGGAGCCACAATGTGCCTGACCAATGTGATTTCCTCTGCTCCAGAATTGAAGCTAGCCCATGAATTTGCAAAAGAACGGGTCCGAGTCTCTAGCTTTCTTAGGAATTGGATAGTCATGGAATTTCCTACACCTAACCAGAAATTAAAAATAACTGTCTTTTGCTTTCAGACATGGGACTTCCAATTGATCCCCTGGCTAAATGAACATTCAAGCTAGCAACCTAGTTACAGGGAAAATCCAGGTGAGCAAAGACCATGGACCAGGAGATGGGGCCTCACCATAACATTTTGAGCAGGCATGTTCTGAGTTTTGTCATGTTAAAATACCTTTAACAGGTCCTGGACCATAGTACTGTTAAATCTTTCTTAGACACATTCTTCTAGATCTAGGTTACTGGAATCACTTATTCCTAAAAGGTTGAAGGCAATATCAAAAACAACTAGAACATGTCAAGAATGTGAAGAATCTGCATTTCCATCTTTTGTATCTTGTCATAAAGTAGCTTCAGTATGTGTATTTTTCTGTGAATGACTCTTTAGTTTATAGGTTTTACTTAAAACCAATAACAGATGAATTCATTTACTTAAGAATGATTTCTCATCCAAGAGAATAAAGCATATATGTACCAACAAAAAAAAATTGAGCAAGTAGACAAAAAATTTGTTGGACAGGAGTTACCAAAGCATCCTACCATAGGATATGACAACTTCACTACAGGCAGTACATCAGTGAAGGCAGAAATGCTAGATCCTCTCCACGTATTAGGGCACCAACCTCCAAAAATGTACACGAGCTGTCTAATGACCATTAACCAACTAGATATGGTCAATGCATCCATTGCTCCAGGAGTCCCTAAGTTCAGTTTGCTCGCAAAGATCCAAGATAATAACACATGAAACTTAAATGAGAAAGCAGGTAGACATCCAATATCCATGTTCTGAGTTGAGCTTGTAAGTAATTTAAGATTGCATCCTCTTCCTGGCCAAGTAATCTGAATATGGTGTTGCAAAAATTAACACATGGGACATAATTGTTGTAGAAACAATATCAACAATCCATGATCTTCGCAAGTAAATGCCCAACATGTAGTATTGCTTTGCTCCAAATGCTTGCCCACAAAGAGTTTCAGTTGCACTTGGCATGCCTTGTTGCAATAGGCTGTTTTAGATGTGTATGCATAAGTTGATTGTTTATGACAATACTTTAGATGTGTATCCATTTGATGGAGATAAACCATAAATAAGAAAATCTCAAATTAGCCATTGTGTCCATTTGCTCTCAACCATTATGAGTAATGCCACAAGTTCCAAAATTTAGAATAACAGTATTCACACTATTAGAACAGAGATCAGGCAAATCAAGGAACAGAGAACATTAAGTAAAGAATTCAAGAAAATCTATACAAACAGATCAAGAGAGAACTAAACTGTCTCTATATTCATAATTTCTTCTATGTTTTTTATTTCCATAATTTCCTTATTTTATACTATTCACCACCCCTTGCTTTGCAAGCAAGTATCTCAAACAAATTTCCAAAGCTCATAACAAATTTTGGGCATTTATACAAACAGCATGTGTGCAAATTATGGATGACAATTCTACCACAAAAAAATACAAATTCCACCAAAACAACATTGATCAACAAATAATTCATTCAACAAACTCTGATAACATCTGGGTCATCAAAAGATATGAGTTTAAACACATTTATTTTATCAGTCTAACAGAAAAAGACCCAACTAGCTGTGTCTTTCTTCTTGTGTTTAATGGATAAGAAAACCAAAAGTGAGCAAGAACATGTAACAAACTCTTGCAAAGAGGTGCTACAACTGAGACTGATTTCAAGAGTTCCTTCAGTTCCAAACTTCCCAAATGCAGATTTATGCAAACAACATCTGTATAGTTTTTCTGTCCTATCCACACAGAATCAAGTCTTACCAACCCAGTGTTTCAAAACACCATCTGGGTCATCAAAAGAACATGAGTTTGAACACATTTTCTTTCACAATCTAACCCCCCAAAAAAGAAATCAAAAACAAATCCTCAACCAGTTGTGCCTTTCTTCTTCTGTGCATTTACTCAACAGAAAACCAAAATTGAGAAAGAACTTGAAAACTCCTGCAACAGGGTGCTGCAAAGCGACACTGACTGCATGGGTCTCTTCAGTTCCAACCTCTCGAAACACACATTTTTCTGCAATATCAAACTCATTTCAATTCATATACAACTTATGGGGCTCTCACCTGTACTAATTCTAGGTGCAGCCCATCGGGTGTGGAGACTCCTTGCAACAATGGAGGAGCAAGGCCGCGTAGATAATGGGTTATTAGATTGAAAGGGATAAAATAATCCCATGTTCGGTACACTTAAGTTTTATCCGCTGCCCACACAAAGGCATTGGTTGGAATATCTTTCTGGTTTTGGCTTTAACGAAAGGCTCCGGTTGAAGCCAACACAATTTTAAAGGATAACTTTCAAGCACTTTTTCTTTTGAATCTTGCATTGTCTTTTACAAGAGACTCGTCGCATGTCTCTTCCATTGTACTTCAACGATATCAAACAACGCAGGAATGGTACGGGGCGGGTTGAGGACGGGCAACCCCATCCCAATCCTCATTTTTATTTTATTCATATCTATTCTCATCCCCCTGGTTTAAAATTTTTCAAAATTTTTATTTTTTAAAATTTTAAATTTTATTAAAAATAAATATAATTTATAAATAAAAATTATTATAAATATTTATAATTTATTTTTATGAAAAGTAATATTTTATTTATATTTAAAAAGTTGAAAATTAAAAGAAAATCATTAAAACAATTTTTTATTTAAAATTATATATAATCGGGATAAAGACAAAGTTATATTCCAACTCATTTCAAATTTTTAAAAACTTTTTAAACCAATCTTGAATTTGTTTATCTTTATCTTAAATCCTTCTCATTAGGGGATAGGACGGGACAAGTACCCAAAAAAACCCATCATATTGTCATATATAAACATTTACTCTTTTAAATTTTTTAAATAAAAGAAAAACTTACTTAATATATAATTAGTTGATTCAATTTCATGTATCAAAATATAATTTTATTTATTAAAATGTAATTGAAACAATTTGGTTGATTTGAATATAGAATTGGATTGACTAAATTATAAGGAAAGAATTGATGAATTGGATCAGATGTGACAATAAAGAGTCTATTTGAAAGAATAGTTTTCTATTCTCCATAATAAAGAATAAAAAAACACATTTGCAACCAAAAATTATTTTTTATTTTCTGTTTTTTAGATAACATTTTTAGTTGTTTTTTTATTTATTATTTTCACTTGTTTTATGAAGGTTGTTTTAGAAAATAATTATACAAATGATAAAAAATAAACATTGAATATAAAAATTATTTTTAAAACATATTTAACATAATTTTGTTTTACAAAACATCATAAAACAGTTTTTAAAAACTGCTTTTCAAAATTGTTTTCGAAAACAATTACGACATAAACTAGTCTATATAAGGTTCTATTTTTTTTAATCAATTTATGATAAAATCTAAAATGTTTAAAATTAGGCATGCAAACCAAAAGTATTAATAATATTATTACAACTTGGTAAAATGATTTAACTCTTATTAATATCACTCTACTATTGCTTAAATTATTAATATCTAAGTTTTAAAATTAGGATAATAGATAATTAAATTCCTACTACAACAACATATATTAACTTAATTTGTTCAAAAATACAAAAAATCATAAAAATTAATATTACAAATCATGAAAAATAGTATTATAAAGAAGCTAATACATATATAAAGAGAAAGATATGATAAGGTATAGTAAGATAGATGTATTAAAAAAATATACATGTGACTAAATTTATTCCATTTTAACCAAAATTAATAAATAAATAAATAAATCCAATTTCACATTAAGGGGCTAGTTTGTGTATTTCAATATATAGTCTAAAATGCCCTTATTTTGTTAATATTAATAAATGTAAAAAAGAAAATGATGTGGCTATTGAGCGCACACTTGGAGTCTTTTGATTTGATGATTCGTTTTAAAATAGGAAAAGTAAAAGGAATAAATAAATAAATAATAGATATAAAATCAATAATTTTTTTTTATAACTTACTCCAAATCCATTTCACTTACATTTTTTTTTTATATATAAAGATTAAATAGGTTAAAATTATTTTAAATTATATGAATTTCTAATTAATTTTAATTATATTTAATTTTTGGCATTTTTCACAATGAAATCAAATATGAGAAAAATACATTTTAGTAACCGAATATAGTTTTAGAGATTAAAACATAGCTTTAGAGATTAAAGATTAAATATATACCCTAAATAGGGGTGACAAAGTTTGATACGATTCGCCCATATAACATGAACTTAACAAGCTTTTTGCAAGTTTGAGTTGAGTATAAATGGGTTTGCGTCAAATCCATATTGATCGACATAACTCGTTTAATAAAGAGATAATTTTTTGTCAATTTACATAACAAGAATTTGATCTAAATTGACCCATTTAATTTGCTATTTACCTAATTATATTTTAAAATTATTTAATTTATATTTGACTCATTTTAAATTTGTTTTTAAATAAATAGAGCAATTAAGTCATAAAACATGTTTGATTGAAACATTAATTATATATACATATACGAAACCAACTCAATTTAATTATTAAATGATTAATTGATTAAAAAACATGAAAATATCCAAAATTTGTAAAACTATATGTTTTCAAAACAAATTCTTAAAAATTGTTTTTATTAAAAATTTATCAAATGTATTTTCTAAATTAGAAAATATTTTTCAAGACTAATTTCCAAATGGAACGTATTTATGGGAAAAGTGCGTTTTGGTACATAAATTTAAAAGATAAACAAAAAAATAAAAACCCAAATTTATGAAATCCAAATTTAATACATTTACTAATTTTTGTACACTTACTACATTCAATCATTTAATTATAACATTTAATCAAATATAAACTATCTTTTATTATTCAAGCACAACATTTGATCCTAGAATACATAAAATTTAAATAGTTTTTTTTTTCTTTTCAAATATCTATATCAAGACACACTTTCCCCTTTGTCTATTCCATTTGTTCTCTTTAAATTCGAGTTTAATCTCTTTACATCGGGGTGACAACTCGAGCCGGTTGGGCTAGGTTTGCATCCAACCCAAACCTAATTTAAATTAATAAACATTCAACTCAACTTCTAACTCAAGGTATTCAATATAAGTCTAATATATCCTTACTTTTTTAAGTTTGGGTTGTTAGCTTTTTTCCTATAATGTGTGGTCATATATAATTATATTTATATGAATATTATTTAAGGGTATCAATTGATAGGTAGGTGAATCAATTGATTGGGTATCCAAGAGTCTTATGTATGGAAGATTCAAATTACAAATGAAGAGTTAGAAAATTTACTTTATATGAATGTGGTGTTACAACTTTTGTAACCCCATCATTATGAAATTTATTTTGTACAATATGTTTGAGTAATGGAGGAAAATGAAAAAGTATAACCTATGCAATTATATAGATGCATTCAAGTTCATAACCCACCATTACTCATTAATTTGTACATAATGGGTGTAAATAATGAGTATAACTCCCATATAGTCTTTGATGGGAAGACTAAGAGATGTACAACTTATTATAAATTGAGGTCCCAAGCCACACTCTCATTCTTATGTCTTTTTCTTTCTTGTTGTTTATTTTTAACAACATACACCACACAAGTGACCCATCCACTATATGAGAGTAGTGAGTTGAAGACCTTGACAATACAATTCACAAGGTGACTTAATCTCACTTCATGGATCAAGGAAAGAATATGATAATTATTTTAGTACTTCCATTTATTTTGTTTTATGTATCCAAAATTGTTTTCAAAAATAATTATTTCTGCATAAAGTTTATGAAAGTTTGGTTAACAATTGGTATCAGAGCCAACCAATTTTGGATCATACATATAGAGAGAGGCTTACGATTCAGAGGGAGAGAAGTGTCCTTCAGGTTTTGTGTTTTGCAAACCTACTGATATTCGATGGCCCCGATCATATGGCATCCAGACGCTTAAGACTAAAGTCACCTGTGGGTGCGGTGGACCCTATGGATGACAAACATGCGGATGGTTGAAAGGGTGGGTGTCCACGTGCGAGAAACAATAAGCTTATTTGAAAACATTTTTCAAAAAACAGTTTTTAAAAACACTTGTTAATTATTTTGAAGAGTAAAATTTAGTTTGTGAGAATATAAAAAACGTTTTTTTTCAACTTATTTTCTAAAAATCAAAGCTTTCAATATGTTGTCCATCTTACAAAGTAAAAATAACCAAAGACAACTCAAATTTGTTTTCAAAACAAATTCATAAAAATTGTTTTTATTAAAAATTTATCAAATGTATTTTCTAAATTAGAAAACATTTTTCAAGACTAATTTCCAAATGGAACGTATTTATGGGAAAAATGCGTTTTGGTACATAAATTTAAAAGATAAACAAAAAAATAAAAACCCAAATTTATGAAATCCAAATTTAATACATTTACTAATTTTTGTACACTTACTACATTCAATCATTTAATTATAACATTTAATCAAATATAAACTATCTTTTATTATTCAAGCACAACATTTGATCCTAGAATACATAAAATTTAAATAGTTTTTTTTTTCTTTTCAAATATCTATATCAAGACACACTTTCCCCTTTGTCTATTCCATTTGTTCTCTTTAAATTCGAGTTTAATCTCTTTACATCGGGGTGACAACTCGAGCCGGTTGGGCTAGGTTTGCATCCAACCCAAACCTAATTTAAATTAATAAACACTCAACTCAACTTCTAACTCAAGGTATTCAATATAAGTCTAATATATCCTTACTTTTTTGAGTTCGGGTTGTTAGCTTTTTTCCTATAATGTGTGGTCATATATAATTATATTTATATGAATATTATTTAAGGGTATCAATTGATAGGTAGGTGAATCAATTGATTGGGTATCCAAGAGTCTTATGTATGGAAGATTCAAATTACAAATGAGGAGTTAGAAAATTTACTTTATATGAATGTGGTGTTACAACTTTTGTAACCCCATCATTATGAAATTTATTTTGTACATTATGTTTGAGTAATGGAGGAAAATGAAAAAATATAACCTATGCAATTATATAGATGCATTCAAGTTCATAACCCACCATTACCCATTAATTTGTACATAATGGGTGTAAATAATGAGTATAACTCCCATATAGTCTTTGATGGGAAGACTAAGAGATGTACAACTTATTATAAATTGAGGTCCCAAGCCACACTCTCATTCTTATGTCTTTTTCTTTCTTGTTGTTTATTTTTAACAACATACACCACACAAGTGACCCATCCACTATATGAGAGTAGTGAGTTGAAGACCTTGACAATACAATTCACAAGGTGACTTAATCTTACTTCATGGATCAAGGAAAGAATATGATAATTATTTTAGTACTTCCATTTATTTTGTTTTATGTATCCAAAATTGTTTTCAAAAATAATTATTTCCGCATAAAGTTTATGAAAGTTTGGTTAACAATTGGTATCAGAGCCAACCAATTTTGGATCATAAAATATATTTTTTCGTTTTTTTATTATTGTTTGATCTTATGGACAACTAAAATATATATGATGTGATGCATATGAATGATGTAGTAATACACATTTTCAATGTTTCATGATTTCAATCATATTTGCATGATTTTATGAAAGTTGCAAAAAATATGATTAGTAATTTAAATGTGTGATTATGGAAATCTCAAGAAATAATTTTTCTAGTATGCATGTTTATTTACTTGTTTGTTTGAAGATGATCATATATATATATATATATATATATATAAATGTGTGTGTGTGTGTGTGTGTGTGTGTGTGTTGTTCAACTTATGAAACAAGTGTTGATCAACCCAACGAAGGATCATCACCATGTTTGATTATATGACAAGAGTTTAATAGTAAAGGGTTGATGAAGTTTTTACCCAACGGTATTAAACTTCTTTACGTTTCAATACTTTTATTTTAATAATTATGTCATATCTATATGATTTATGAATTATTATAATCCAACCCAACGGAGGGATTATAATAATATACTTTTGGATTATGTGATTGTAGTTCAGTCCAATGAAAGAACTATGATATGATCTCTTATGTTTATGATTAATGTGATATCTAACTTAATTTTTGTTGTAGTTAGATTATTGTAAAGTGTGGTGTTAAATATTGTCATGATATAAAATAATTTTTCTTTTGAATTAAATTTTATTTTGCAGCAATGAATCCTACTGCTATTACAGGCTATTTGTCTGGTATTGAACAATTAAGTGGGGCAAATTTTAAAAAATGGAAGGAACAAATTGGAATTGTTCTTGGTTGCATGGATTTAGACTATGCCTTAAGAGAGCCTACACCCACAAAGCCTACTTCCGAAAGTACTAATGAACAAAAGGCTTTATATGAAAAGTGGGAGCGCTCTAATCGCATGAGTCTAATGATTATGAAAGGTTCAATCACTCCTGCAATTTGTGGAGCAATCCTAGATTCAGATAATGCAATGAGCTATATTAAATCAGTTGAAGAACAATTCTTAGGAATTTCCAAGTACTTGGCAAGTACTCTTATGATCAAAATGATAACAATGAAATATGATGGTCATAGTGGTGTACGTGAGCACATCATGAAGATGAGTGACATGACTTCTCAATTGAAAGGAATGGACATTACAATTTCTGAAGGTTTTCTTGTTCACTTCATAATGACTTCCCTTCCTTCACAATTTGGTAATTTCAAAATTAATTATAATACTCAGAAGGATAAGTGGAAATGAGTGAACTAAGTGCCATGTGTGTTCAAGAAGAAGAGAGACTTAAAGTGGAAAAGCTCGATATGGCTCACCTCACTATTGGTCCAAATAAAAAATCCTTCAAGAAAGGTAAAGGTAATAAAAAGAATCAAGGTAATGATGTATCTCACAATGGGCAAAAGGATGAAAATAAGATACAATGTCATTTTTGCCACAAGAAAGGTCACGAAAGAAGAGATTGTTCTGGCTTTAAGGCTTGGTTGGAAAAGAAAGGTAAAACTCAATGCTTAGGGTCTTATGAATCTTATTTAGTTGATATACCACCAAACTCTTGGTGGATTGACACTGGTGCAAGCATTCACATAACGAATTCATTGCAGGGATACCTTACAAGCAAGAGACTAAGTAAAGGAGAGCGAACCATTACTTTGGGAAATGGAACAGAAGTGGAAATTGAGGTTATTGGCACTCTTCGTTTAATTTTGGATACTGGTTTCATTATGGATTTAGTAGATACAGTTTATGTTCCTGTTTTTATTAGAAACCTAATTTCAGTTCCAAGACTTGATTCTTATGGTTATGAATTAAAGTTTGGAAATAAAGGAGTTTCCTTGTTCTATAATTCTTGTTTGGTTGTCTCTGGCACTTTATGTGGTAATATTTATTCATTGAATTTATATTGCAAATATTCACAGTCTCTTTTATCTTATCATGTGTATGAATTCTCTAAAAAAACAAAATCGACTGAATGAAAATTCATCCATATTGTGGTATAAGCGATTAGGTCACATTTCAAGAGAAATGATGGAACGTCTTATTAAAGATGAAATCTTGATTTCACTTGATTTTTCTGATTTTACTAGTTGTGTTGAATGCATAAAAGGAAAATACACTAAGGTTAAGAAAAATGGTGCCTTAAGGGCTACTGAATTGTTAGAATGTATTCATTCTGACATTTGGGGACCTTATTCAATTCCAACTATCGACGAAAATAAGTACTTTATTAGTTTTATTGATGACTTTTCAAGGTATTCTTATGTGTATCTTATTCGTGAAAAATCTGAAGCATTAGATGTTTTTAAGATTTATAAAGTTGAAGTTGAAAATCAACTCAATCGGCGAATTAAAAGTGTAAGATCTGATAGAGGTGATGAATGTTATGGTAGGTTCATCGAATCAGGTCAACATCTTAGTGCTTTTGCCTTATTTTTAAGAGAGCATGGTATCATTGCAAACTACACAATGCCTGGAACACCAGAGCAAAATGGTGTAGCAGAGCGACGAAATCGTACTCTAATTGATATGGTGAGAAGTATGATGAGTAACTCAACCTTACCTGAATTTTTGTGGGGTGAAGCATTGAAAACTGCTGTTCACATTCTCAATCGTGTTCCTAGTAAGGTTGTACCCAAAACTCCTTATGAGTTGTGGGTGGGTAGGAAACCAACTTTGAATTATTTACATATATATGGGGATGTCCAGCTGAAGCTAAAATTTTCAACCCACAAATAAAGAAATTGGATTCTAAAACCATAAGTTGCAATTTCATTAGCTATCCTGAAAGATCAAAAGGTTTTAGATTTTATTGTCATGGTCAGGGCCCTAAAATTGTTGAAACTAGACATGCTGTGTTTTTGGAAAATGAATATTTTAGTGGGAGAACTAAGCTTAAAAAGTTGACCTCTAATGAAGTATCAACACCAATGATGGAATATGGCGTGACTCAAGAGGTTTCTCGTAATGAAAATGAGAATGTCCCATCTACAAAAGTATTATCTTTATGTAGATTACAAAGAGAGAAAAGACCTGCTATATCAAATGACTACGAAGTTTATCTTAATGAGTGTGATTATAATGTTGGCTTGGAAAGTGATCCTACTTCTTATGATCAAGCCATCAATAGTGAAAATTCAACTCTATGGCTTTATGCTATGGAAGAAGAGTTGAAATTAATGAAAGATAATGAAGTTTGGGATCTTGTAGAATTGCCCAAAGGAATTAAAATTATTGGTTGCAAATGGATTTTTAAAACCAAACATGATTCTAAGGGCAATGTTGAAAGATACAAGGCCAGGTTAGTTGCAAAAGGATACACTCAAAAAGAAGGAATCGACTATAAGGAAACATTTTCTCATGTTTCCAAGAAAGATTCCTTAAGAATAGTCATGACTTTAGTAGCTCATTTTGACTTAGAGTTACATCAGATGGATGTTAAAACTGCATTTTTTATGGTGACTTGCATGAAGAGGTTTATATGGATCAACCTAAGGGTTTTCAGGATAAAGGCAAGGCACATATGGTATGTAAACTTAAAAAGTCCATATATGGTCTAAAGCAGGCTTCTAGACAATGGTATCTTAAGTTCCATGAAATTCTCATTACTTTTGGTTTCAAAGAGAATCTAGTGGATCAATGTACATACTTTAAGATCAATGGGAACAAAATTTGTATTTTGTATTGTATGTTGATGATATGTTGTTTGCTAGTAACAATATGGGAATGATTTTGGAAACCAAACAATTTTTATCCAAGAATTTTGAGTATGAAAGATCTTGGTGAAGCATCCTATGTGATAGGAATTGAAATTCATCGAGATAGGTCACGTGGATTATTAGGATTATCCCAAAAGAACTATATTGAAAAAGTTCTTAAAAGATTCAACATGCAAAATTGTTCTAGTAGTGTTGCTCCTGTTGTGAAATGGGACATATTTTGTGAACTTCAATGTCCCAAAAATGATCTTGAAAAGAAACAAATGGACACAATTCCTTATGCTTCTGCAGTAGGGAGTATCTTGTATGCTCAAGTCTGCACTCGACCAGACATAGCTTATGTGGTAGGCATGCTTGGTCGATACCAAAGTAATCTAGGTATTGATCATTGGAAAGCAGTTAAGAAAGTATTGCATTATTTGCAAGGGACTAAGGACTACATGCTTACATACAGAAAAACAGATAATCTAGAGATTATTGGTTATTCTGATTCTAATTATGCTGGCTGTAAGGATACCAGAAAGTCTACATCTGGGTATATTTTTATGTTATCAAATGGACCTATTTCATGGAAGAGCCATAAGCAATCATTGATAGCTTCTTCTACAATGGAGGTAGAATATGTAGCATGTTATGAAGCCACATGTCATGCAATATGGTCGAGAAACTTTGTCTCAGGGCTTCATGTTATTGATTTGATAATGAGACCATTGAGAATATATTGTGATAATAGTGCTGCTGTGCGATTCTCCAAAAAATAATAAAACTACAGGAGGATCAAAGCACAATGATATTAAGTATCTGGTTGTAAGGGAGAAAGTTAAAAATGGAGTTGTCTCTATTGAACATATTAAAAATACACTCATGTTGGCAAATCCATTAACAAAAAGTCTTCCACCTAAGCTTTTTATGGATCATGTTGGCGCATGAGCTTGGTGGCAAGTTTGTCAATTTTAGATTAATTAAGAGTGTAATGTACGTGATCACATTATAATGAGAATAAAGTTCTTGATTATGATATATTGATGATTATTATGTTACTTTTATACATCCTTTTTGTGCACTATTTAGATGTTTAAAAGTTGATGAGACCATTATGTGAATGAATTAGCATTATCACCTTAATGTTGTTAATGTCATTGATTCGTGTTAATGGAAGTGCTAGTACTATAATCCTTGAATAATATTGGATCGTTGCGTGATCCAATCATTTCAATGATTTGGTGTTAGTGGTTCCATGAAACATAATCTTAAAGTAAAGGATGCCTATTTTGAGAAATTGTTATGACCATATTATGTTTTAATCTATTACAAATATAATTATGTAGGCCAAGTGGGAGATTGTTAGCTTTTTTCCTATAATGTATGGCCATATATAATTATATTTATATGAATATTATTTAAGGGTATCAATTGATAGGTAGGTGAATCAATTGATTGGGCATCCAAGAGTCTTATGTATGGAAGACTCAAATTAAAAATGGGAAGTTAAAAAATTTACTTTATATGAATGTGGTGTTACAACTTTTGTAACCCCATCATTATGAAATTTATTTTGTACATTATGTTTGAGTAATGGAGGAAAATGGAAAAGTACAACCTATGCAATTATATAGATGCATTCAAGTTCATAACCCACCATTACCCATTAATTTGTACATAATAGGTGTAAATAATGAGTATAACTCCCATATAGTCTTTGATGGGAAGACTAAGAGATGTACAACTTATTATAAATTGAGGTCCCAAGCCACACTCTCATTCTTATGTTTTTTTCTTTCTTGTTGTTTATTTTTAACAACATATACCATACAAGTGACTCATCCACTATATGAGAGTAGTGAGTTGAAGACCTTGACAATACAATTCACAAGGTGACTTAATCTCACTTCATGGATCAAGGTAAGAATATGATCATTATTTTAGTACTTCCATTTATTTTGTTTTATGTATCCAAAATTGTTTTCAAAAATAATTATTTCCGCATAAAGTTTATGAAAGTTTGGTTAACACGGGTTAGCTTGGGGTGTAACTCTAATTTGGCAGGTTGTTCAAGTTAAATGAGTTAAATTTGAGTTGAATTGGTTAAACCCATATGCAATGATTTTTTTTTTATTTTTTTAACTTTATCCTTTATACATTTATACCAAAATTCAAATAATAAATAACACACCATTTCGAAGTAATAACAAACAAAAAATAGAAAATAACATTTTCTTTATTAAAATTATTTAAAAACATATAATTTGAATATTATTATAGATAATAATATAAAATATTAAATCGGATTTGAGTTACCCAACTTGAATTGAGTATAAGTTGAGAAAACTAAACTTGAGCCCAACCCAAGTATTAAATATGTTTGTCCAATCCTTTCCATAAAGCAGGCTCGATTCAAATTGTTTCCAGCCAACTCATCTAAATTGCATCCGGATTTAGGTTTTTTTAATCCTACTATTATTTGCCTACATATGGACACATAGAAACTTCATTTGGAAAGATACCAAGCATCTTTGTGAAATATGCTACATGGCAAGTAAAGACAAACCAAAAGAAAGATGATACAATATGACAAATGTTCAGTGAGGCCATTGTCAAACAGATTTAACCCTTAACTTCTACTGTATTCCCAAATGTGATTTGTGAGATGTATACTGGTGACAGCTAAAAACCATGGCCATGTACAAGATCACCAAACAAAATTCATTCAGTCTACACTGTCAAATAGGATCATTTACTTTTCCAGGAAAAAAAATTCACCCTGATTGGAGCTGTCATTGTTTAGGATGTACTGAGACTGTCTTAACTGGTAGTGGTCTGTTTGTATTATGCCTCAGAGAATTATATGCAGAGGTAGAAAGCATATAATAAGCTAAAAGTGACATTATTTTTGTAAGAAAACATACCTTTTCTGTTGTTTTTTCGATCTTTCAGAGGCCGGCGATGGTATTTTAAGAACAGAAAGTAAGGTGGCATATGCGGATTGTAAAATCTCTAGGACGATGCCACCGATCCTTTTCCAATCTATTGATATTAAACAATGAAGAGAACCCCACATCTTGGACCTGCAAAGATCAAATATCACTGCTACTTCCAACCATTTGCTTTTCATAGAGTTGCTACAAATAACCCCAGTTCATATTGCAAGTTGCAACTTGTTAAGAAGTTCTACCTTCCTTAAGGAACCAAAACCTCCTGTTCTATGGCCTCTTTAGTGTCTACTCAGTAAGGGTTTGACATCATGGATGAATCCATCTTGCATACTCATAAATGGGAGAGGACTAAGTGTCTGAAATTGCTCTTTGTTGTATATATTTTTATTGTGATCGGTGCTGTAAATTTTGCAGTTTGTCATCCTTCTGCAAGTGACTGCATACTTGATTTTCAGTCTTTGTCATCCTCATCTTCAAGCTGTGAAGAGAGTGATTGGGGAAGTTTTCTAAACAAGGGCTGCTGTGGAGCAGCTTTTGGTGGATATCTCTATTCACTGGGGAAGCATGCAAATGAAACAGGGAAAGTATACTTGAATTCCACTGAACAGAGGAATTGCTTGACTTCAATGAAACGTTTTGAGGCAGATGCTGTCAGTTGTGGAATTGAGAAGCTAACAAGTGGTACTGGGGGCTGTTCTGACTTCTCTGTCTTTGATGTCACTGAAAAGTTGGGAGATGAATTTAGGAGTTTGGAGGAAAATTGCAAATTTGTGAGTCCTGATGGAGAATGGGATCAATCATGTAGTTCTTGTGTGACGAGTTGGGAAGACATAAGAGGAATACACTCCGCTTTGAAGGATGAAACTGATGGTTGTAGGTTTGCAGTGCTGGTATCACTAATAAGCAGCAGAACTGAAGATGAGTCATGGTTTGGAAAAATTTACACATGCCTCAGGGAGCAGGACATTGACAAAGGTATGTAGCTTGAAAGTATATAGGGTACTGGCTTTCTTGAGCTTAATCAAGTTCAAGTATACTTCTTCTAACACCATCTATGTACTATTACTTGATAACAATCTAGGTCATTTCCATTTTCAATCAAATACGCGGTCCTCTGGACAGGATGAAACATCAAGGAGTCATACAAAGTTTAAAATTAGCACAGGTGAGTCTGCATCCACCATCATATCATCACATCATATCTTAGATGGTTTGTTCTTTTCAATTAACTATGTAGAATTTTTACTCGGGTACAGGTTTATGGTTTCTGATAGGAGGTCTCATAGCGATGGCTTTGATAATAACCATTGGTATATGGTTCTTGTTAAGGAGATGGTGTAAATCATATGCTATACCAAAGAGAGCAGGTATAGCATTACAGCATTTCATATTCAATATCAGAAACCAAAAGTTCCCATACAAATAGCTTATGATATATGTATATATTGATTCTGTTTATTCATTTGACAGCATTAAAAGCCGTGGCACCAGAGGGGCCTGGTTGTATGAAAATCTCAATCAAGGAGGTCTACTCTGCCACAAACAATCTAAATGAGAAGAACATCATTGGTGAAGGAACAGCAGGTGAGAACCCAAGTGAAAGAGACATGGAACTTGGTCTACCAAGCCACACTAAAGAGAAACATCTTCCTTTTTGTTGCCCATTTTCTTTGACACTTTTTCTAATATCCTTTCATGGTATTTGAAACAACAACATCAAGGAATGTATCTATGTTGTCTAGAATGGGTCTTCGAGAAGTACTAAGAATGAAATTATGATAAAAGTCACAATAGATTTGTGTCTGTGTATGCATGTTTTTTAAGTTTGCAAGTGTGTGACCAACATGATCATAACATATGGTTTTCAACTTTGACATCTCGTTTGGATGTTCTATCAGGAAAGGTATACAGAGGCATACTACAAAACAATCAACATGTTGCAGTCAAGCACATCATCAATGACAATCATATGGAGACCTTTGTCAGGGAGATCACAAGCTTATCACACATCAAACATCCAAATCTTGTGGCCTTACTGGGTTATTGTGAAGTAGAAGATGAGTGCTTCCTTGTTTATGAACTATGTCCCAATGGAAACCTCTCAGAGTGGCTTTTTGGTATCCCTTTTTCTTATTATGGAGTTATTCTCTCTGTTTGATACCTTCATTGCCAGTAAATATAAGTTGATGCATGACAGGGAAGGATAAAGTCCTGTCTTGGATTCAAAGGCTTGAGATTGCAATTGACAGTGCTCAAGGTCTTCTTTTCCTCCACACATATCCAGCAGGATGCATTGTTCACCGTGATATCAAGGTCCTTCCCATTAGTATAGTTCTTGCATTTCTCATGAATATATCAGTATGCAATGCCTGTTGATAGTTTTTTGTTCACATCTCTGCTAATACTATAGGTTGGATGGTTCTAAACTATTACTGAATCCAAAAAAACTCAAAACTATAAAACAATTTTGTGCCTTATGCTTGACCAAGTTTTCTCTAGACGCTATTCTTATGTTTCCCATTAGCAGTAATATGATATATGACACAAAGGGAAAGACTCCAGTCCACTGATGAAAATAGCTTTTAATTCCTGCAGCCAACAAATATTCTTCTTGGAGCAAACTTAGAAGCCAAGCTGTCTGACTTTGGATTGTCCAAGGTTATTGACCAGGGTGAATCCCATGTTAGCTCAGAAGTCAGAGGAACTTTTGGCTATATGGATCCCGAGTACCAATCCAACCACCATGTCAACTCATCTGGTGATGTATACAGCTTTGGGATAGTGCTTCTTCAAATCCTCTCAGGGAAGAAAGTTATAAATCTGAATCTGAAGAAACCGATGTCTTTAGATAAAATGGTAAAAAAAATCACTGCCTGCATTTGTTTTCCTATTCTAAATTCTCTTGACCTATGAACTGCAATTTTATTCTTTTATATTTCTGCTTTCCAGGCCAAAATCCTTAAAAAAGATGGAAGCATAACAGAATTTGTAGATCCTAAACTTGATGGGGAGTACTCAGCAGAAGCTTTTGACCTCATACTTAAGCTTGCTCTCTCATGCACATCGCTTAAGCAACAACGGCCATCTATGGAACAAGTTGTTCTGAGGTTAGAAAAGGCCCTCGACACCTCAACTGACACCAAATCGTCTATCATCTGGAGAAAAGAGATTTCTCGACGAGATTCATTGTTACAATAATATCTTGTTTGACAGTACATGAACATTAGAATACCAAAGCATATTTGTACCTAGTTTCATAATCAGAAGCTGATTTAGAATTTAATGATCCAGGAGTTGTGTAATGAATCATAAATCCATGGAATGGTGATATCCATGGAACAACATTCTGGTAGAGAATTACTAGACATTGAAAATGGCATTCCCTGAATGCCATGAATCATTTGACACTACTAAACAGCTTTTCCTTTCCAATTCCAGACATGGAAAATTGACTCCCTGAGATTATCTAGGTAAACTCCCCGAGTTATAATACAAGGTTGGGTTTTTTCCCTTGTAAAGAGTTGGTAAGCCTTGTCTGCTGCTCACAAGGGTTGAAAAGGTCTGGTTTAGAGGGCTTCAAAGCCCTGTACAACACAAAAAAAATTGGAAGGTAAATTTCATGATTATGACAGCCAGCACGCTTAATTCCTTCACTGCTATTGCCTTCGGTCAGACGAGAAATATTCATAACTAACCACAAAAGCTACCAGTACTCGTAATGCGCCTCATCAAAATACGTGAGTTGGACAGAAGTCAAAAGAATAGAATGAGTGCACCTGCAGGTTTCCTAATAAATCCCTATGGAAACACTTCAGATATCCTCCAATTTTTTTTATCATACAAGCAATTCAAAGAACAGAAAAATAAAAACCATGCGGCCCAAATGAAATTGTAAAACCATGGCTTGCAACCACTCCTCTTAAACAAATTTGACTTTGCAATACTTGAAAACAACAAAAACTCCCTACATCCAGAAAAGATAAGTAAAGAAAGGAAAAATATCCATCCAACTTTAAGTTGCATGCCAACAACTAAACTCCATCACTAAGGGTTTCTGAGAAAGTAGTTAAATAGTTCCCACTGCATGAAGAGCAAATACTAGGGTATTGATACACTGTTACCCATATATTGTTCATCAATTGCCATAGCAAGAAGGAAAACTTCATCAGAACACATAAGAACTTAACTCTTCTCAGCATTATTCTCCAATTCCTTCCTCAACTGAAGGGAAAAGTCATCATTCACATCATCATCATCCCAATCATCTTCCCACTGTTGTGTTGTATCTTTTCCTTCTTCTTTGTCATCCCACTCTGCAGTTGTCAGTAACAAAAAGCAACCAAATCAAGATGAAGGCATATGTGAGTCTTCCTCATTTAATTTGACACAGGAATCAGGTAAACACAAAACCGTTCTTGTTTATGTCAAATGTGCTCATGCCAATTTGACAATAGGTACTGCAATAACAAGACCAAAGAAATTCTTAAAACAAAAAGGGTAAAAAATAAATCCAAGATAAGACAGCACTCTCTGAAATCATTCTGATGAATTCAAGTCATTTAGTTTTCTCTCATACTCCTATTGACAGTGACTTTGATAGTTAAGACACAAAACTTAAGGGTCTCTTTGGGAACTGTTCTTAAATAGGGTTTTTTTGTTTTTTAGAACAAAAAACAATTTTATAACTTAAAAAATGTCTGATGAATCTTTGAGTAAAAATAGCTTTAGGGTAAGAGCAAGTTATTTTTTAGAACAAGTTTGAGTCGAAAAGTAACAAGTTTGAGTCAAAAAGTGTTTTTTATCGAGTATTCTAAGAAACAACTAAAAATATGAAAAATACTTTAAAAACTTTATAAGTGCATATTAAGAATGAGTTGAGAACATTGTTTTCCATATTTAAGTTTCAAAAATTGTTTCCATATTTAAGTTTCCAAACAAAATTTTATTCTTAAAAAGAATTAGTAACTTATTCTAAGAATTGTTCTTCAAAACTGTTTTTGAAAACATTACCAAACAGATCCTAAATATGTACATACTTACCTACAGATATTTCTGGGTGGGTTGTGTGATTGATAACTTCACTCACCACCCGTCCGGCATAAGGAAAATTTTCCCTAACCTTTTAGGGAATGGATGGCAGTGCCTGGACACATTACAGGGTTGGTTGACAAAAAAAAGGTTGGGGCCAACTGGATAATTCCATGTACAGTGTTTTGCTTTGTTGTAGAAACAATCACCCAGTACCATTAAGTGTGCCCAGCGTTAGATTTGTCATTAGGTAGGGTCGTTGTGCTCCTCTATTTTCATGTTCTAACACAGGACAAAGTAATGGTGGCAACTGGCAAGTTCTCTAGAAGAAAGGGACATTATTTTTCATGCAACACTGTTTCCAGTAACAATGACAAGAACAAGCTGTTTGGCACAGCTTCCCAAACCACGGAACCCATGTCAACTGTTTGCAAAGAAGTGAGCAGCAACATAATGTGTTACTCCTAGTCCCCCCTCCAACCCTGAGGAAGCAGTGCCCTCTGGCAATGAACAGTGTCCCAAGTTTCAGCCTCCCTGTTATTTAAGTAATAAAAGGGCAAACCCACCTCCTGGGGTTATTTATATATAAGTGTGTGCATGTAATTAGTTACTACTGCTTATATAAAGAACCTGTCTTGCTCCAATTTGGTTTAGAAAGCTGACTTCACATTCAAATGGACCAAGCACAGGCAAAACACTAAAACCCAATAATGATCCAAACTGGGAACTGAGACAGGTTTAAGTCCCCTTCACCAGCCCTATCCTGACTTACAGAGGACACCATATCTGTTCTGATGATGGATTGGATGGCTTACACAATTGCCATACCCTATTGTCACCCCTTCTCTTAACCTCAAGCTAATCAGATAGGTACCATAGCACTAACAAACTCCCACTATGTTTAGAATTGACTCATCATCCTCATCAAACAAGAAAGAATGCCCCAGCTTACCCTATTTTGGTATAAATCCAAAGAAAAACTGTCTAGATAGTAAAATTTATCCAATTTAATAAATACTAGCCCACATCATTTCCTCTTCCACAAGGTTTTTCCAATCCATTGTGGGCACATTAGCTGACACACCAAAAATAAGATTCCATCAACTTGACAACTGCATCACTAATGTTTTCCCTCATGCCTCCATCCTCAACTACTTTGCTAAAGAAGCCAACTAATCCTAGCACTTTTCATCATACAATGAAAGAACACAGCACATTTCTCTCCCTCTATGATTATTATCCTCAAGTTTTATCTTCAAACTGGTAATCTAAGCCTAGCTGACTTCCAGCATGTGTCTCCTTTCCTATGAAGCCGAAACTCCCAATTCATCTCTTAGATTCAAGATACATTTATATTGTAAAAGTCATTCACAATTACCACTCTTCCCTAACCTTAATTACCTACTTGACGATTTATAACATGTTAAGAGATGTAGCTAGGCTTACCCAAAAAACAAAACTAGATTCTGACAATTACTAGATTGCCTAGAAAATATAGATCCTCAAAAAATATACATTTTGATCCAAAACAGCCGAACTCTCTGCGAAGCGGTTCTCTAAAAGAAGCAAACATCATCAATGTCCGACATAGAAATAATGGAAACTGCCACCAAAGGAGTAGATGGAAGAAACCATCCACCCTAAAGAATGACTTGGGCCCAAGTGAAACAATTCCCATGCAAAAGGCAAGTGAATATAGGAATTGTTGTCAACAAACTTCAAAAAGAGTCCCATTGTTCAATTTATCAGGTCCTATTGAATGGTAACCACGGAAATACACCAAACTAAAGTCATCTTTAGTAGACCACCAAAATAGCATAATCATGTTGCATGTCCAAATTCAATAGAAAAATTGTCTTACGTCAAACCCTACACAATGTGTAAAAGTAAGTAGCATCAATGTTCTCCAATTCACCAAACACTGAATAAAGCAAAACAATAAAATTCAGTCCTGATCACCATCTTATACCATGTGATGGTCACATCTCAAGGGTTTCTGATGCATAAAAACTCTCTTAATCTTTGCACGAATCAAAGGAGAATTACTCACAAGACTTCCATAAGTCAGGCCAAACTTTAATTCTTTAATATATTTACAACCTCAATCCACTCAGCTCAAGAAAATAGCCTACAAAATAGTGTTTAAATCTATAGCACATAGATCCATCGGATTCCACCAGTACTCATAATTCAAAATCCTCTCCTCTCTTAAAGCTCAAGCCCTACATAGAAACTCCTTCACCCACTAGACTCCCCATCAAAGAATATTTAACAAGATATTATTATCTTATTCCTCAATCAAATGAAGCCACAAAAATCAACTAGCTCTCTCAAAACTCTATAATCACTCAACAATTGATTCTTTCACTGTCAAATAATGAACACACAAGTAATTTTATAGATACAAATCACAGTGAGGAGGGTTCCCCATGCATGTATTCTTTGAAAGCATAAACCACCTTCATTTCTTTACAATGAAAAATGAACAAATACACCAAGGAAAATCAATCATCGTTGAAAAAAAAAAAAAAATGTCAAAATTTGCAAGATTAAACACAACAATGAACAAAATTACCTTCATTGATCTCAAATTCCTCAAACTCGTCATCATCCTCAAACAAATCAACCTTCGGATCTTCATTCGCTACCTTGGGCTCCTTCTCCATTCTTCAATCTGACAGCTCCTGCAATCACCACCCTATTACAACCTATCAGCCTCCAAATAAAAAACTCACTAAAACCCCAAAACCCTAGATCGCATTCACCATTTCTCACAAAACCCAAACCCTAAAACACAAACGCACATACATATAGGGAGAGGCTTACGATTCAGAGAGAGAGAAGTGTGCTTCAGGTTTTGTGTTTTGCAAACCTGATTTCGATAGCCCCGATCATATGGCATCCGGAAGCTTAACCCGCGGGTATGCGGTGGACCCTATGGATGACAAACACGCGGATGGTTGAAAGGGTGCGTGTCCACGTGCGAAAAACAATAAGTTTATTTGAAAACATTTTTTAAAAACATTTTTCAAAAGACAGTTTTTAAAAACACTTGTTAATTTTTTTGACGAGTTAAATTTAGTTTGTGAGAATATAAAAAACGTTTTTTTCAACTTATTTTCTAAAAATCAAAGCTTTCAATATGTTGTCCATCTTACAAAGTAAAAATAACCAAAGACAACTCAAATTTGTTTTTAAAAAACAATGGCCTGTTTGTTTAGTGTTTTCAAGAACTGTTTTCTGTTCTTGAAAACAAAAAACACCAAAAACTCGTTTGGTTGAGAGAGTCGTTTTTGTTTTTATTGTTCCCCGTGTTCTCAAAATGGCACTGTTTAGAGAACAACAAAATGTTGTTTTCCCCCTTTTTTTGAACAAAATTAAACAACAAAAAAACCATCTGTTCTCCGTGTTTTTTTTTTCTTCCCGTTCTCATCTCTTCTCCAGCACAGTCGCGTCGCCTCTTTCTTGATTTTTCCCGTTTCTCAGTTTTGATTCAGGGTTCGTGAAATTTAAATCCAATGGCACAATAGCAAAGAGACCCCTAAAACGGATCCAGAAAACACAGGGAGCAAAAGAAAAGCAATTTTTTTGGTTTTCCTTGGGGGTTTTGCATGGATTTTCTCGGAAATCAAACGAGGATGAATTTTCCCAGAAATTGAACGGGGCATGGATTTTCTTGGGAATCAAACGGGGTTGCAGAAAAATAAAAATAAATAACAAGATTAGATTAGTACCTGGGAGGATTGAGAGTGGCAGAGGAAAATAGGGCCTTTTTAGGGATTCTCTCGTCTGGAGGGCAACTTCAGAAAAGGGCTTCTTGATGCCCGAGTGAGAGAAGTGGGTGGCATTTTGGATTTTAGATTTAGTAGAGATAAAAAAAACTTAACAAATCACGAGAACAATTTTATCTCAACTTAACGCTATAATTTTTAATAAAGTTAAAGATTAAATAAAAAAAATATCAATAAAAATGATTTTATTATGTTTGATTTATTTTTAAAAAAATAAAAATATTTTTATTTTAAAATTAATAAAATAAATAATTTTTTAATTTAAATGAACTATATATCTAAAAAATATTTATAAATTTATAATATAAAATTACTTGAAGAAAATATTTTATTAATTAGAAAAGAAAAAAAAACATATTTCAAACATGTTTTTTGTTTTATTTGTTCTAATTTTTTTTTTATTAACTCAACCAAACATGTTTTTTTTGTTTTTGAAAACAAAAACTGTTTTTCAAAATTCAGTTCCCAAACACAATTTTTTTTAAAAAATCACCAAAAACTGTTTTCCAGAACAGTTTTCAAAAACAGTAACCAAACAAGCCCTAACATTTCCTATTTTTTAAACTTGAAGAGTAATCCATTTTTATATATATATAAATACCCTTCAATATTTGCAAGAAAAAAGTAAGGGTATTCTTGTCCAAAATGGGCATTTTTGTGGGTAAAAAAAATGGGAGGTTAGATTTATGATTTCTTGTTTCTTTTGTCCATTTTAATCGGTTATTCCATTATTAAATAGAAGGGTCTGATTATTAAATGAGTTTAGATTAATTATACGACATGTTATCGATTTAATAATTAGATACTATTTAGGTTTATATTTTTTACATAATTATTATTCTCGCGTCGAATTGAATTATATAATAGAATATTTAAACTTTGAGCCGTGAGATGGAAACCAGCTGCACTAATTGTCAACCCCACCCTGAAAAGAAGAATACCTCAAAAGCAAATGGGCATGGTCCATGAAGAGTTGTTAGCAAAACAAGGGCAAGGACCAGAAGGGTAGGTGCCAAAGAGGCACACCTTTCATATTTATTTTATTCACAAACTCAACTACCCATCCAACAACTCGTCTTAATGTTGCTGGTGGGGCTGGTGACACACTTTGCCTACTTATTTCATTCAAAGCCTCTTGCAACCAAGGATGAAAATATCGGTAATCACGGATATATCGGTAATTTGATTTTACGGATATATCGGATATATCGGAGATATTTTTGGATATATCGGAGATATATCGGTGGATATTATTGGTAGGCTTAAAATTGTTAAAAACTCATGGAAATGCAAGAAAAACCTCATAATAATATAATTAGAAGTATAATAGACATTTTAAAGTTATTTTATTGAAATTTTGATATATGTATAACATGATTTATCATATTTGATAATAATATCGTATACATCGATAAAAATATGAATTTTATAAGTGTACATTTATTATTAAATTACACCTAATATTATGATATTTGATTATAATATGTCTAATTTTAAAATATATATTAGTATTAAAATATGATCCATTTAATTCAATTGTATTAAACAATATAAAATGAATAATGATATATATATAATTTTTAATATTTAATTAATTATTAATGATATTAAAAACATTATGAAGAAAATTATATAATTTTTATATTTTTGGTAATTAATTAAAAGACTTTGCATTTAATTATAAAATAATTATAATTAATTTGCTCTTTAAAATATTCTTATATTTTCTTTATATAATGAATTTAAGTATATATATAGTTGTTGCATGTTATATATCAAAAGAGGGCTTAGCCCAGGTGGTAAGTGGGTGAACCCCAAACCAAAAGGTTTGGGGTTCAAATCCCCTCGGCAGCACAAATGGAGAGCTACGCTAGCTACTGTAGCGGCATTGACCGGCACTGTAGCGGAGTTGACCCGCGTTGACCGCGCGATAAATCTGCGATTTATCGTGTGTCGGCGATTTATCGCCGATTTTGGGCGATTTTGGGCGATTTTTCGCCCGGCCGACTTATCTCCTCGCTGTGTCGTGTCGGCGGGCGGCGACACGCGATATATCGGCGATATTTCGCCGATTTTTACCGATTTTTTCCTCCCTGCTTGCAACCAGCTCTGGTTACTAATAGAATAGATTTTGAGAACACAATAAACAAATTAGGCGGGAGTTTGAAATTTTAAATAAGGAGGATTGTGTTTCTAATCCGGCTAGGTTTGATAATTGAGGTAAGGTCTTCCGATCATTCATAATTGAAGTCAAAATCCAATAAAAGAGTAGAAATTGAGAGGAAAGATATGTCTTTAAAAAAATCCCAAAAATACCCCTAACTATTAAATGAAAAAACTAATTGGTCACTCACCTTTCTCATTCTCTCTTTGATTCTTTCACCCAAAATGAGTCAAATGGGTATTTTGTCCATTATTATCTTATATCCTTGTAATCAATTATGAATGATTGGAGGATCTTAACTTAATTATTAAGGCCGACTGGGTTGGAAATACAATTCTCCCTTTTATTTTTAAATCTAAGTCGGATGGTTAGATTTAGAATGAGTTTGGTTATTGTTTTGTTTTGCCTTGCTCAATTTGGATAATATATATAATTAAATAAAATTTTAATTTCACTTTTTTTTATTTTTCTCTTTTCTTAAGATGTAAAATGAAAAATATTTACTTTTAAAAAAAAATAAATTAAACAAATTTATAATATTTATTTTTTATAATTATTTGATGGATGAATTTGGTTCAATTCTATGTATGTTATGTGGGCTTTAATAAAGTAATTAATTATCATTTGATTATGGTTCAAATTAATTTTTACATACATTCATTATGTTTTCCATTAAAAATTTGAAATGTGTTTTGTACTTTAAATCTAGGTAGGATTTAAACAAACATTAAAAACTAATTGAGCTTGACCTACATAAATCAATCTAGAATTGAATCTAACCAACCAAACAAGTTTGGTTTGGTTCAATTTTTCTATTTTTTTATTACTAGAGATTTAGTTCGATTTGATCAAAATAATAAGCCAATCATATTAACTTAGTTTGGTTTGATCAAAACATAAACCAAACACATCAGTTGACTAATTTTTTCTTAAAAAATCATTCAATTCAAAGTTTTTTTATAGCTCTACCTATTAATCATTTAAGTGGGTGATTGATAAAACTTAATACTTATTACTTAATGACTTAAAATTGATTTTAAATTAAGTTATTCTTAAGTTATCACTTTAAAATTTATTACTTATTTTTTTATTTGAAGTATTAAAGTTATTTAATAAAATTAACTTAAAATTTATTTCAAATTATCAAATTAACATATTTACCCTCATTTATTATAATAACTTTTTATCATCATTAATCTTAATTTATATTTATTTTTATTAATCTTAAGCAATCAATTTATTTACTAAACATCCATCTTTAAAGTATGGTAAATATATAAGACAACCTCAAAATATTTACTATAAAAAATGAGTTATGGTTATTAAATATATTCTCATTAGACATGGATAATTAAGACAAAAAAATTTAGAATTAAAAAAGAGTTAATTATTTTGAATTAATATTTGAAATCATTTTTAATTTTAAGTTGTGATATTAATTTATTTTACCAAATATGTTTAATACACTTAACTTAAATTAATTTATTAAATCATTTTAAGTGATTAAATTGATTTACCAAATAATAAGAACACTTTTTATATCTCTAACAATCGGACGATACTATGTTATTCCCTCTGTTTGGCTTTGAAATGCAATTTTTTTTCATTGCATCATAATCCCATTCCATTTTATTGCATTCAATCAACATAATCAAAATAGGATGTATAAATAAAATATTGAGTTATTTTACCAAACATATTTAATCTACTTAAATACTTAAATTAAGTTATTAAATAACTTTAAGTTATTAAGTTGATTTACCAAACACCCTCTTAAAACTATTAATAAAATTCTTGTTTTAATTGGTTATTTTTTAACTATTTTA
Source organism: Vitis riparia (assembly GCF_004353265.1). Lineage (NCBI taxonomy): Eukaryota > Viridiplantae > Streptophyta > Magnoliopsida > Vitales > Vitaceae > Vitis > Vitis riparia. The sequence continues at coordinate 1,497,649 of NC_048438.1, read as the reverse complement.
AAACTTAACTTGATATGCATTTTAAAAATGAATCATACTACCATGAGAAAACAAAGAATCAAAATCCTGAGAACTATGATTTGGTTTCCATGACAATGACTGATTCCTATTCTCGTGCTTAAAAACAATCCTAACACAACAGTAAAGGGGAAATTGAATGAATTTCACATTCCCATTCTCTACCCTAGCATTCCTACCATGTCCTAAACGCTTTGATTAGTTTTATGAGTTTGGAATCTACAATAGATCATAACTTGTTCATAAGATGCTTGATCATTCTCAATTCCAGAACAAACCCTTATGAAAGGGTTAACAGACCCATATTGGAGTTCTAATATACAAGTTACAACATGCATATACATATACATATGATATAATATGCATCAAAGATTCAGTCACAATACCAGAAATGGAAGTTCAAGCATCTTCCAATTTCAGCTTCTTCTCATTTGTACCTGTCGAAAAACCGAAAAGTAAGGGGTGAGCTCAGAACTGAATGAGTATTGCATATCGCGATGGCATGCATGATAAATTGAAACATGCATTCTTTTGCAAAGAATCCATTGTTTTCAAAATGAACATGATAATGGGCTGGAAATATTTCCATGTCTTTTGGGGTTCTCAATCCAAGGATGATAGCTCGTGTCTTTTTAGGACATACACATCCAAGAAGAGACTAATTCGACCACCCAAGTTTAATTGAATATTGAACTAGAATTATGATAAATCTCTAGGTCTACTACATATGGACAAGTTGCATCACATTGAATTTGGATGACTTTTTTGCCCAAGTACATGTGGGGTTTCGGGCTTTTTGGAAATATGACAATAGGATGAGTCACGCCCAACTTACTGAAGTCTAATGGTACCCACATTTTCCCCAACATGGGGGAGACTGTATCGTATAAAAAGGTATGAAATAAAGCTTCTTTACTCTCCATCAGAGAAGAGAAGTTTTTCATGTATCTTTTTTCCTTCTGTAGATAATGAGGAAAATCCACCATGATGGTGAGGATCCCAACTGCAGGCAAAACATACCTCAGGTGATATGGATCCGCACCTCTACTCTACACCAATTAAATATCAATAGGCACAAACTCTGGACCTCTAGTTCACTGCCAGATGGCACTACAGCTGAGTTACATTCCGAGGGCTAAACTAGTGTTTGACAGACAAACAACTGATCTGTGACCATGGAGAGAGGCTCCCTACATAAGTGTAATCTTGATCTGTGCCAGAGAGTTGCTAGTAGATATAAGGACGAAGCTTTTCTGCCAGCGAAGTTTTTCTTTTATATACAATACATACAAGGAGGAAGCATTTGATACATTTTACAACTGAGGTTTCCAAATTCATGCTAGGTCTTACTAGTACACCCATGATCAGCTTCTATCTGAACTGCCTTATCATCCAAAATGGTGGCACTCTCACCTTAATTGTGCTTAAACGTTTGAATACCAACTCGTAACTGTTACTATAACTTTGAACATTGATCAGAAAAAAATAATATAGTAAACCAAAATTTAAAAAATAGAAAAATGATAGGAAATCAAGGTAAAGAGTGAAAACTAAAAACCAGGTCAAACAAAAAAGAATTCCTTGAAAAACAAAAGCCAAGAAAAAACACAGATGAGTGGAATAAGGCCTAAAGCCCAACGGATTTTTTGGAAAAGTAATGAAAATTTCAAATAAAGGGCAAAATCACACCTGGAGCCTTACTGTCACTGCCTCTTTTCAACTTCTTTCTCTGACTGTTGCACTCATCAACTCCACTACTTGTAGATTTATAATCTCGTAAAGGATGATACTTCATGATTACCAATCGTTCCTTAGCTGCATCAAGCCTTCGCTTCTCATTTCTCTACCATGGAACACAAATATTTTACATAATTTTCCACATAATTCAAAAAATGTAGCATGGTTATAACTAGAACAGGATTGGAAGTTACATAGGCATTATCAAAGCCTGCAATCTGTTGCCTGCAAAGCCTAAGTTCCATCTCAAGGGCATTGATTCGAGCATCAACAGGTACAACACATTGCCCAACCATTTGCTTTTGCCAACCCCGGATAACCTCTGGTTGCCACACATTCAAAGCTACTGAAGCTTGCCTAAAGTACCAAATCAATTCCAAGGTCACGTCAGTAACTTTCTACCTAACTGAAAACCATGAATTTCTTCTGCAATTAAATGTCAGAATATGAAGGCGCCTCAATCACATTAAATTTGTGTTTCCTTATAACTCTCAACTATAATTCAATCGTTAACTAGAATACTATCAGTAAGGAATTTAATATAAAGGCACTCATGAGTCTTGAGGGCTATTGGAATCTTCACCCACCGAAAAGCAAGCAAGACAATAATTTAGATTTCATTTACAAAATGAAAACCTGATATCTTATACACCTTCAAAGTGAGTGAACCACCACTTTGTTTTGTTACTGAGAAAATATGGAAAAAGAAAAGAAATGAAAACTTTAAATACAAAGTTGTTGGTTGATACCGAGAGAGAGAGAGTATTGAGTTGAATACAACTAGATGCCTCAGTTGGGTTGATTTTTCCTTTTTGGCTTCTATTTTGTTTGAATCAGCAGAAGAAAATATAATGCTGAAGAATATCTTTCCCTTCTCTTTTTTTTTTTTTTTTCTTTCCTTTTTCTTATCATCAATCACATGGACAGTAAGCAATCTTTATTAAACAAATTCAAACCTTTTCACCTTCATCAGAAACTTCCTTTGAAGCCTAGACTACAGAGTCATAGAAAAGTTTTTGAAAGTATTTACAATATAATCAGTGACACATGCTAGCAAGGAATAAAAATGAACATATCAAATTACTACCTGACTTTGCGCAAGTTCGGTAATTCTGTAACTGCTGCTTTCATTTTCTCGGTCTCCTCAGTTAATTTCATCTGTATTTCTTGAAGGTTTCTCAAATGCCCAGCAATTTGACTCTCCAACCTAAGTACAGAACGTTGGTGGGCTGCAGCCTTCCGAGCCCTTTCTCTATCAAACCTGTTTGTTCTAAATTCATCAACCAAACAAGCAAAACCATCTATTTGGTAACCAAGAAAATGGCAGAGAAAAAACATTTAGATCCTCAATTTTGGATTTCTAAACTCAACCAACCCAAATACTTGCCCTATTAAGTTAAGTTGAATGCAGGTTTTGTTTCTTTCCTTTTCCTCACTTTTCTCAACAACCAAGTGGATGATGTGGAAAACAAACACAAAATAAAAGTCCGAACAAATGATGATATGTTTCAAAATTTCCCCACTCAAAAACCAAATAGTTAGCTCTATAAACCTCAATTGAAGGACTGAAAGGAAAATTTTAAAAACCAAAACCAAATTATTGACCTAAACTCAAATTTTCTTTCAATTTCATCCTTTTTTCTCAGAAACCAAATTGAGCATGAGAAAAACAGACAAAAATAAATAAAAATCTGAGCCTATGATTATGCAGTTTTTCTGGGTCTTCCAACTCAACTACTTAGTTGAATGAACCAAAACAATAACTAGACCCAGAAAAAAACCCAACAGCAGGTTTTCTCTGGAATTCCAAACCTGATGAAATCAAACCAGTACCTGTATTAACCTCATCAGCATGACACAAAACAATCACCAAAGAAAACACACACAAAAAATTAAATTATCAACTTAAATTCAAATTTTCTTTCTTTTACTTCTTTTATCAGCCGCCCAACAGAGCATGGGACACAAAATTAGAGTTCTAAATCACAAGATCATGCAAAATTTTGGATTTCCAAATTCAACTAAATCAGATAGTCATCACTGGTTCAGTATTAACCTCAGCTGAATGACCAAAAACAATAGCTAAACCTGACAAAGAAAAACAAATAATTATCCACTTGAATTCAAATTTTCTTTCCGTTTGCTCTCTTTTCTGGGCAATCAAATGGAGCATGACGGAAAAAAAAAAAGGCAGAAAGATATATGCACAATCAAATTCTCTGACTTAAGGTCAAATTTTCTTCCATTTTCTTCCCTTTAAATAGCAACCAAGCAGAGCATGAGAAGAGAAAAGTAGACAGAACAAAATCCTGAAATCTATTATCATGCCATTTTTATTTTTGTTTTTTTTACTTCTAAAATATATACGAATCAAAATTATCTACCGAAACTCAAATTTTCTTTCATTTTTCCTCTTTTCTCCGCAACCAAACCCAATTAAACCACGTAGTTTGGTGTTCTCAGTCCTCATGTCACTTAAATGACCAACAACAAAAAAGACAAAAAACAAAAGCAAATCAAATTATCCAACTCAAATTCAATTTTTTTTCCTTTCCGTCCCTTTTCTCAGCAACCAAACAGAGCAAGAGAAAAACAGACCGAAAATAGAATTACGAATCCCATGACTATTTAGTTCTTTTGAACTGTTAAATCACAAAACAATTAAAGAAAGGTCAAATTTCTACTCAAACCCAAATTTTCTTTCATTTTCCCCCATTTTCTCGACAACCAAACAGACCACTTACTTGATTCGGTACATCAATTTAGGAGACAAAGAAGAACTGGAGACGGTGCCATTGGACACAGAGGCTTCAGTGTGGGGGAAATCAGACGAAAGCAGGAAGGACCACAAAACGGCGTCGTTTGAAAGGCGATGAAGACGCCGGCAAGAGATTGAAACACAGCAGAGGTCTTTGTAGGTCAAATTGGAACTCCGAATTCCAATTTCCAGGATTTGTCTCCACATTTCATCCGGTAAATCAGCCATTTTTCTGTAGGAAAATGGAAATTTCCAGTGAATAAGTCCAGGGTTTTGGGGTTAAAACACTAGAATTTGGGTAAACGGTTTCCCGGAGACGTTTCCCAGCACTGACTGAATTTGTATGGTTCCCGTTATAGGGAAAAGGGTTTTGCAATTTTAAGAATGCTTTTATATATATATATATGAAATATTTGGTTATAAGGGCGAAATCATCCCCGAATCAAAAAACTTGTTTGAGGAAGGAGATGTGTTTTTATTTTTTGTGTTATGAGAACAATAAAAAGATGTTCAAAGCAGAGATTGTTTTTGGTGTTTTCTCTTTTTTCTTTTTGTGTTTTCCTAGTTGCTTTTTATGTTTCCACAAAGGTGTGCTCCACTCAACTACCACATCCCCGTCCGTAAGTCATTTCTTCTTCCTTAAATTATTGAAATTAATATACTTACACATTGTTACAAAATCATCATTTGTTTAAGAAAATTATAACTGGTATAAAAATTTTAAAATTGAATAATTTTTTTTTTAATTTAAATGAATTGTGCATATGAAAATTATTTATATATTTATAATATCAAGTTAATGAAAGAAAACATTTTATTAATTAAAAAAAATTAACTTTCAAATATGTTTTTTTGTTTTACTTATTCTTAAAAACTTTTTTATTAACTTAACCAAACATATATATTTTTTTTAAAACAAAAATTGTTTTAAAAAATTCAATTCCCAAACACAATTTTTATTTATTTATTTATTTTTTTAAAACACAAAAAAACTGTTCTTAAAAACTATTCTCAAAAACTATTTTTTAAAATAGTTTTCAAAAATAGCAATCAAATAGACCCTAATACTTTTCAAGTTTTTTCTTGAAAAATAACCTATTTCATGATGAACGACACAAATTGCTTTTTAATTGAAAGATGGGGATAGTGAGAGATGTTTAGGCCAACATCCCAAGCTAATACGGTCATTTGGGGGCACCCCTAAGGCAAGGGCAAGGCTTAAAAGGGAAAGGATAGCATGGAAACTTAATGTTTGTGTAATGGATTGATATGCCATGGGTGCACTTCGAGGGTAGGGTGTGGCTAGAAACTACACTACATTAGTGTGGGGGCACAATTGAGAAGTGAGTTGTATGTCATATGCAAAGCAAGGCATAAGCAAGCCTTAACATAGGGCACCATGGCTTCAATGCCATGGGCCATGACAAGGAGCAACCATGGGGGTAGTGCCACGATGTGAATGAGCAAGTCATGGTGTCAAACATAACTTAGGTACCATAAGATAAGGCTTAAGACATGCTTAGTGATATAAGGAGTGACACCAATCATGTGGGCTCAACAAGGCATAGGGCTAGGCAAAGTGGTGCACGTAAGTGTAGGCAATAGGTAGGCTACACATGATGGGCATGCATGCAAGTCTTGACACACACAAGTAGTGGATTCATTAGTACAACCATAGGGCATTAGTTTGAGGCTAAGATTATGGGTTGTTAGTACAATGTCTATTTTGATAAGAACTCAAACTCAACACTTTTATAGATTTACATGACCTATTTTAGTGTGTTTAAGGTACTTAGAATTAACCCAATTCTTTTTCTTGTTATAAATACCTTAGAAAATTATATTTTGATGCATTTTGAGAGTATTCTATAGGTTTTAAGGTACTTTGGTGTTGTAGAACCTCTTGGGGAACTCTTAAGAATAAAAATGTCTATGTAGGGAGCAAACGCAACTTGCACACCTTTAAGATGCACAATATTCAATTTGTTGGCATGAGTCTCGCAATTAGCCAGTTATGGAAATTCACTCAAGGGTCAAACATGATTGTAGCCGTAAATATTGTACAGACGAAGAATAGCTTCCTAAAATAGTTTCTTGTATCTCTATATCTTGTACACTGTTTTATGGAATTGATAATGAAAAAAGGGTTACGTTTGACATGGTATCAAAGCATGATCTTGGGTTCCTTTTTTTTTATTAGGCAAGGGTCAAGTTTTTTGCTCGGCCTCCATGGCTAACTCCATTAAAACCATCCTTGATAATTTAACATCAAAGATGATGGAGGTTTTGTCAAGGGTCCAGACCTCTTCCGCTCCCATCACTAATTCCCCGATGGTTCCACTCAGCATCAAGTTGGATGGTTACAACTATGGATTATGGTCCCAGGAAAGACAAACTGGGATACATCAATGAAGACTACCCCTAACTACCAGAAACCGACCTCTCATTTCATAAATGGCGCATTGAGAATGCCATGGTGAAACACTGGTTGATCAACTCCATGGACCATTCTTTGGTCGTGAACTTTATTCGCTACCCAACGGCTAAGCAGGTATGGGATTCTACTGCCACAACATACTTTGATGGAATTGACACCTCATAGGTATACGAGCTCAGACGTCGTGTATCTCGAATGAAACAAGCAGGTGGATCTATAGAAAAATACTATAACAATCTACAGGGTTTGTGGCGAGAGATCGATTTTCGTCGACTGAATTCGATGGCACGTGCAATTGACATACAAAACTACCACTCCATGTTACAGGAGGAATGAGTATACACTTTTCTTAACAGACTAGATGATCGATTGGATCATGTTTGGAGCGATGTTCTTCGCCTGAAACCTTTCCCTTCAATTGAGCAGGCATATGCTCACATTCGAATGGAAGATTTCCGACAATCTATGATGGTATCGGGAGCGGAAGCAGTGGCTAGTGGTGCTGTTATGGCCATCAAAGGAGTGAAATTTGGCTACTCACAAACTTTGCTAAAGTTTGGATCTTCCTCACGATCCAAAGGTCACTCAGATGGGAATAAGTGCACTCATTGTGGGATTACAAAACATACTCAGGAAACCTGTTTCAAATTGCATGGCTACCCAGATTGGTGGCACGAATTACAAGCCCGAAAGAAATGAGATGCTTTTGTAACTGAAGATGTCCCTGGTAGAGCAGCGGTGGCCACAACTGAATCTCAACTATCCCTTATCCCATGGCTGAACCTGCTACCTCAACCCTAGATCAAGGTAATTGTGGTCAAGTTTTTTACAGCTCTACTACTCGGAATGATGGTGCTTGGATTATCGATTTTGGAGCGACAAATCATATGACATTTGATCCAAATGACTTCTCCAACACAACTCAGCCAAGGAGGACTTGCATTGCCAATGCCAATGGGGCAACTTACCCAATCATAGGGGTTGGAACTATGCCCCTATATCTCTCTCTCTCTCTTTAGCTTACACACTTTTTGTTCCATCTCTCTTTAACAAGTTGATGTCTGTGAGCCAAGTTACTAAAGAGCTTAATTGTGTTGTATTGATATACTCTACATTTTATCTTCTTCAGGATGTTCTCAGCAAGGAGATTATTAGGCATGGTACTAAGAGGGGGGGATTGTACTACTTGGATGACTTAAGCCTAGGCAAAGCAAATCACACACACCATCAAACCAATAGCCACGAACAACAAATTTGGTTGTGGCATAGGCGGTTGGGGTGCTCATCATTTGGCTATCTCCTGCATCTACTCCCATATTTATTTTCCCATTTGCAGAATGTGGACTTTACATGTGATACATGTATTAAGGCTAAAAGCCAACGAGTTTCTTATCCAGTTAGCTTGAATAAAACTAATACTCCATTTACATTGATACACTCCGATGTGTGGGGACCGTCCTTGATAACTACTTCCTCTGGTCACCATTGGTTTGTTATTTTTGTCTATGATTGTACTCGAATGACAAGGCTCTATCAGCTAAAAACCAAAGACGAAGTTTTCACCATTTTTCAAGCATTTCATGCCATGGTTCAGACTCAATTCTCTTCCAAGATAAAAATTCTTCATTCCGATAATGGTGGCGAATTCATCAACCAAAGATTTTAGGCCTATTTCCAACAACATGACCTCCTCCATGAGAACTCATGCTACACCACAACAAAATGGTGTTGCCGAGAGGAAAAATCGACATATTTTGGAAACATCCCGTGCCCTACTCCTTGGAGCAATGGTGCCGAGTTGCCATTGGGGGGATGTTGTGGCTACTGCCATGTACTTAATCAACCGTATGCCATATAAGATTTTACACTTTAAAACCCCCTTACAAATCCTTTCTACTCATATATCCCTCTCTTCAATATCGATGTTTCCTTCTAGAATTTTCGGGTGTGTTGCTTTTGTCCACCTCCACAAGAATCAACGTACCAAACTAGACCCATGTGTCGTTCGATGCTTATTTTTGGGATATGGTTTACATAAAAAAGGTTTCTAGTGCTATGACCCCACTACCAACCGAACCTATATTACCATGAATGTTACACTTCTTAAGTGTAATAATTTTTATCATTCACTGGTACCCAATTCTTCCCTTCAGGGGGAGACTCAAGTAGGAGAGTCAAATTGGTTGATGGCCCCCGTGAGTGAGCATGAAACTGGAAATAAAGAGGTTGACCTGCATGAGATACTACCAGAGATTGAACATGTCGAATTGCAAAATGAAGAACCTGGAGATGAAGAAGCTGATAATGAAGAACCAAAAAATACAAAGTACTCTCAGTCCCCTCACTCCTCGGTACATGAAGACTTCCTGAGAATGTCCTTGAGGTAAGTACTCCTACTACTTCTACTACACCGTTACATGCTAATATCTTGGATTCTTCTACTGGTTATGGGTTTCCTTTTAGACACAATCGCGGGAAACCATCGAACAAATACAACCCAAATGAAGAAGAAAGAAAGTCCAAGTACCCAATTTCAAATTAAGTATCTGCTCAAGGTCTGTCCAAGCTGCTCAAGACTTTCACTCAAATACTATGCTCCTGCCATATTCCCAATAGTGTTGAGGAGGCGTTATCTGATCCAGAGTGGGCGTAAGCAATGTAAGAAGAACTAGAAGCCTTAAAGAAAAATAATACCTGGAAGTTGGTCCCATTACCGAAAGGAAAAAAATCAATGTTTTAAAAACCGGACTGGTCCGATCGCCGGCCGGTCACCGTTCCGGTCCGGTCATTTGGACCAGATGGGGATCAAACCGAGGTTGGACCGCTTGAATCTGTCGGTTCAATTGATTTTAATTTTTTTTAAAAAAAAAAAACAACATCAAAACGACGCCGTTTTGGAGTCCTATATAACAAAATGAAAATCTCTAAATCTCCAAGTTGCAACCTCCAAACTTCAACCCTTCCTCCTCCGCCCGCCGTCGACGCGTCCCTACCGCGACACCAAGACAGATCCCGTTGACGGCCTGCAACACTCACACAGGTCCCACTAGTGGCCCACGACACCCACACAGGTATTGCCAGCGTTGGAAAGCTCCCCCCCTCCCCCCCTCCCCCCTCTCCTAGCTGGTAGCCCGCCCCGGCATTGGAGTTTGCACAATGAGTTTTCCCTTTGGCCTCCTTGGCTTTTATACCCAAAGCCACCTTCAATTCATCCACAATCACTTTCCTTCACTATTCCAAGTCTAGCCATGTGCCTTTGCATGGTTAATTAGCCTTAAACCTCTTACTAAATAATGCATTGATAAGTAAAAATAGGTGTGTGTGTGTGTGTCTATAATTTTAATTTATGTTCTTAAAGACTCTGTGTGAAGCTAAAATGAAATCATGGAGTGACTAGCTAGGAGTTTGAGGGGTGCTGAATTATATGGCTTTGATTTTGTCTTAAAGTGGAAAGCATATGTACATTTGTTAAAGTGGGTTGAAATTGAATGAGTGGAATGTTGAACAGAGGAATGGTGGGGGTGGTTGAGACCTGAGCCAGGAAGAAATAAAGAGGAGTCGCCATCCAAATGTTAGAAAGCATAGGAGTATAGGACAATTGAATGGTGAGATTCATCCATTCATAGTGGCATGTGATTTCACTACTGTTTCAGAATTTAATGAATGCCCAGGCACGTGATTCTCATGGTTTGCTCCTTGAACCCCATCAATATATCTCTACAAAATTACTTTAGAATTTAGATAAATTTATAATTGGATCAAAACATGCTTGTTATAATGACCATTATTCCTTTAGATAAATTTACCCATTGATATGTGATTGTTATAAATTATTGATGACTTGATTATAAATCATTAAATTGTTGATGACTTCCATTCTCTACGTTAATGTGAGATTTTTGTTTCTAATTTGATAGAGAAATAAAAAATTGAATCAAACTTGACTCCATCATCTGGTCAAGATTCAACTACCAATTCTCAATCAACTAGAAGTGAGATCAATCCTGTATGGGAGCATGTTTTTTAAGAAAGATATGCAAATGGAAGGAAAGTTCTTATTTGTTTGTATTGTAAAAAGATTACAAAAGGTGGGGGTATTCATAGAATGAAACAACATCTTGCTGGAGTGAAAGGAGATATTGGTCCATGTAAATCGGTTCCTTCTGATGTAAGATTTCGAATGGAAAATTCTTTGCAAGAGTTTGTGAATTCTAAGAAAGCAACCTAAGAAGTATATGAATGTAGAAATCTTTGTGGTCCTAATGTGTCACAATTTGAAGGGGATATGGCAGAAGGTGAAGAAGAGGTTCAAGAAATGCAAAGTCCTATGGCAGATAATAGTGGAAAAAGGAAAAAATCAACAGTGGATAAGTATTTTGCACCAAGAAATGCTCAAGGAGCTCAACCTTCCATGAGGAGCGTACTAGCTGGGTAAGAAGCTATTTGGAGAGCGGATATGACGGTTGTGAGATTCTTTTATGATGCATGCATTCCTATTAATGCAGTGAATTCCTTATACTTCAAGCCAATGTTGGATGCTATATCTGTAATTGGTCCTGGATATAAGGGTCCAAATTACCATCAACTACGGGTTAATCTTTTAAAGGATGCCAAGAAGGAAGTTCAGTTACTTGTGGACTCTTATTGTGCAATTTGGGCAAAAGTTGGGTGTACAATAATGGGTGATGGTTGGACAGATAATAGACAAAGAACACTCATCAAATTCCTTGTGTATTGTCCTGAAGGAATATCGTTTGTGAAATCCGTGATGCTTCGAACATTGTCAAGGATGCAAATAATTTGTTTCAATTATTTGATGAGGTGATTGAATGGGTTGGTCCACTCAATGTAGTTCATATAGTCACTGATAATGCAGCAAATTATGTGGTCGCGGGGAGATTGATTTCTCAGAAGCATAAACACATTAATTGGTCACCTTGTGTAGCTCATTGTCTTAATTTGATCTTTAAAGATATTGGTAAGATGGACTATGTTGTTGAACTTGTAAGACGTGCATCAAAGGTGACAATTTTTGTTTATAATCATGTTGTTTTGTTAAGTTGGTTGAGAAAAAGAAAAGGATGGATAGAGATTTTGCGACCTGATGCAACTCGTTTTGCTACTACATTCATTGCACTCAAGAGTCTTTATGATCATAAACATGACTTGCAAGCTTTGGTGACTAGTAAGTTTTTTGTAGACTCTAGATATTCAAAGGATTATAAAAGCAAAGTTGCAGTTTCCATCATCTTGGATAATAGACTTTGGAATGATTGTTTGACTGTTGTGAATCTTATGTCCCCACTAATGCGCTTATTACGTATTGTTGATTGTGACGAGAGGCCTTCGATTGGATATGTGTATGAAGGCATGTATAGGGTTTGTTTGGGTATCAAGAAGTTGTTTAACTACAATGAAAGACTATACAAGCCTTATACAGAGATCATAAAGCAACGTTGGGATCAACAACTAAAGAAAAGCATTCATTCAGCAGCTTATTGGTTGAATCCATGTTTCCAATATGATCAAGAAAACTTTTGTAATAAGCCAAATGTTATTAGAGGTGTCATAGATGTTATTGATCAGAAAGTTCTAAAAGGCAAGCTTGAAACAATGAATGAAATGAAGTTATTTCGTGATCGATTGGGAAGTATTGGAAGAAAACTTGCTTACTCTGCACGTGAAGTACTTCAACTTGGTAAAATATTATTTTCATTTATTAGTATGTTTATTCTTTTTTATTAGTTACCTACTTACTATTTAATATTTTAAACTTGCTAATGTGTTTTATTTTTTTTTTTCTTATTTTTAATGTGAAATGGTAACTAGATGAATGGTGGAGGCTACATGGATACAATGCACCACATTTGCAAAAGTTAGCCATTCTAATATTGAGCCAAACCGCATCGTCTTCTGGATGTGAGAGGAATTGGAGTGTCTTTGAACGTATACATACCAAAAGAAGGAATAGATTGGAACATCAAAGGCTTAATGATCTTGTATACATTCATTACAATTTGCGCCTAAAAAATTAGTATAAATGATTTCTTAGTTGTTTTGAATTTAAATTCTTCTATTCACAATTATGAATAATTATATGTTTTTTTTAGATTCTATAACAAGAAAAGAATCTATGATCCCATTGACTATGCATGCATTGATGAGACCGATTTTTGGGTAGTTGATGAAGATCAGCCAGCAGAGTTAGATCTTGAAGAATTGGAAAACCTTCTATATGAAGAAGAGTAAATTCCAATAAATGAAGTGGAAGGTTTAAGTTCTCACATTGGTTAGTAAAATATTTAAACTTATAAAAGTTCAATAATTATATTTTTTTTCTTCAAAAATGATTTCTTGTTGATATATATTCAATATTTTTGTAGATGATGAGATGGTGGTGACGTGGCTATAGAAGGGCTTGATGTGGAGAACTTTGGTTTTCCAGATCCTTATGTTCAATCTCCATATTCCAATTTCCAAAATGAATGAAGACATGAATTTTATATTTATTAGTATGCAAAAAACTTCATGAATATTCAAACATTGACATGTTATATTTTTATTTTGAGTAATTATTTAAGTGTTGTGGACCTATGGTTGACATTTGTATTATCTATTATGGACAATGTGTTAAGTTAACAACTTTTTTGATAATTTGGTTATTATAGGATAGTAATGGTTTGATTATTTGATAAATATTGAGTTTATTGACATTATGAATGTATAACATCTTATATTGTGTTATAGATATCATATATGATAATTGATGACTTCTACAGGTAAAAATGTTTGTGACAAAACTCAACAAACAAAGTAGATGCTGTCAAAATTTTACATAGAATTTATTAATTTTTTAATTTTTTTATAATATATAAAATAATAAAATATATATTTATGACGTTACCGGTTCGATAGCGGTTCGACCGTTGGTCCGACCAATGAACTGTGAACCGATAACTTTTCCGGTTCAATGACCGGTCCAGTTCTGAAAACATTGAAAAAAATAGTGGGATGCAAATGAGTTTTTTTCTATAAAATACAATACAAGGCTGATGGATCAATTGACTGATACAAGGCAAGACTTGTGGCAAAGGGTTTACCCAAACGCATGGCATAGACTACTCAAAAACTTTCTCACCAATAGCTAAACTGAATACCGTTAGAGTCTTACTATCTTTTGCAGCAAATCTGGACTGACCACTACATCAACTCGACCTGAAGAATGCTTTCCTTCACGACAACCTTGACGAGGAGGTATACATGGATATTCTGCCAAGATATACAAGATCGATTGAGACCAAAATTGTTTGTAAATTGGTGAGGGCTTTATATGGGCTAAAACAGTCACCGCGAGCATGGTTTGGCCAATTTAGTTCAACTATGAGGAAGTATGGCTATCACCAAAGTAACCCTGACCATACTCTCTTCTTGAAACACCGACAAAGCAAAGTGACAACATTAATAGTCTATGTGGATGATATGATAATTACCGGGGATGACGCTAAGGAGATCTCGAAGCTACAAGAACTATTGTCTACTGAATTTGAAATGAATAACTTGGGAGGGCTTAAGTATTTTCTAGGAATAGAGGTGGCAAGGTCAAAAAATGGCATGTTCCTTTCTCAATAGAAATATGTACTAGACTTATTGACGGAAGTGAGATTACTAGAGCGTAAACCTGTGGATACGCTGATTGTGCAAAACCATAGGCTTGGAGAATATTCAGATCAGGTGTCAGCCGATAAGGTGAGGTATCAAAGGTTAGTGGGGAAACTCATTTACTTATCTCACACTCGTCCAGACATTGCTTACTCCGTAAGTGTGGTAAGCCAATTTATGCATAATCCGAGTGAAGACTATATGGGTGTCATAATTCGAATTCTCCGATATCTAAAGTCATCACCAGGAAAAGGATTAATGTTCTCAGAGAACGTCCATATGAATATTGAAGGATACACGAATGCAGACTGGGTTAGGAATATATTGGATAGAAATTCTACCTCAGGCTACTTTACATTCATGGGAGGAAACTTAGTCACATGGAGGAGTAAAAAGCAGAAGGTAGTGGCATTGTCCAGTGCTGAAGTTGAGTTCTGAGACATGGCGAAAGGATTGTGTGAGCTTCTTTGGCTTAGAAGTTTGTTAATAGAGGTCGGTTTTCCTCCTAGTTCTATAATGAATTTATTGTGTGATAACAAGGCTGCCATCGACATATCTCACAACCCAATTCAACACAACCATACCAAGCATGTGGGGGTAGACCGACATTTCATCAAACAGAACTTGGAAGAGAAGATTATTTAGTTCCCTTTCGTTAAATCTAAAGACCGGTTGGTTGACATTCTTACCAAGGTAGTTTCCAATAGAAACTTTAATGACTCACTTGACAAGTTAAGTGTTAGAGATATTTACACACCAACTTGAGGGGAAGTGTTGGCGTGAGTCCCACAATTAGCCAGTTATGGAAATCTTACATTTAGGAATCCCTTCACTCAAGGGTTAAACATGATTGTAGCCGTAAATATTGTACGGACGAAGAATAGCTTCCTAAAATAGTTTTTTGTATCTCTATATCTAATACTCTGTTTTATGGAATTGATAATGAAAAAAAGGTTACATTTGACACAATTATGCACTTTTTTTTTTTTTTTTTTTTTTTTTTTTTTTTTATAGCATAGAGCTATATAGCACAATTCTCATGTGTGCCTTGAATATTAAGCAAACAAGAGCTCTCTAGCACACCTCTTAAGTGTGGTGGACCAAATTGTGCACTTCACTTAGGCAACTCAAATTGCTCGCCCCTTAAGTGTGCTAAGCCAAGAAGTTGTGCATCTCTTTGCCTAAGCCAACACGATGCTCACCAGCATACCTCATTAGGACTTGAAATGTGCAGTTCTCCTTTCAATACTAAAGTGTACCCTTAGATGTCATCTAAAACTATACATCGCTCATACCTTTGCAAGAGTTGCACACTCAATAATTTTTCTATCAATTGGTGTAACCACCAATGTAACGTAGTTGTTCATGCCTTAAAGTCTTCAACTATACTACTAAAACACACTCTATGCTAATTATATAGAAAAAGAGTTGCAACCACCAAGCCAAGCTTACACATCAAGAATAATGACCATTTAACTTCACTAACACAAGACCTAATCCTCAACATGGGTAAAAGGCAAATCCAGACAAAGTGGAGTTGGAGTAGTTGGAACATGAGGAAGACTTTTTGCCCATAACAAAGAAAACTGTGAATATACAATCAAAAGGAAATTATAGAGATAGAAATAGTTATATAATTTTTCTTTCCTTTAGGAGTGGGAATATGAGTATGAGTAACTAAATGTAGTTTCAATTTTGAGTTTATGGTTGCAATATTTTCTTTTCTTTGTAACCTTTCTATGATTTCTAATTTAATGAATTTTCCAATCGTTTCAATTAATCTTACTTTTTAGTTTTTTTAGTTTTTCCTTAATTTTCAGTATGGATAATCTTTAACACTCCAATTAGGGAAAATAGTTAAAGGCTCCCATATCTCAGTTTAGCTTTCCATTGGTTTATATAAGCATGGTTCCAAAGAATATGATCTTTATCAGTGGTTAAAATGACTAAAATGAGTAACCATGGGGAGAAAAGTGTATGTTGCATTAGTTGTGAGGGCCACAAGTCACGTAACCTTGGGAACAGGCTTAAGTAGTGTTTAATAATTCTTTAAACTAAGAACAAGCCTATTGACATAAAATGAAACTCATCTAAATCATCTGGTTGTAAGGATCCAAAAGATGTGATTAGAGGAATATCAACCTTATTGAGGTGGTTCTTGTTCATTTCAAGTAAGAACCTTTTTTGATATAAACTCTTGGCTTGATCCTCCATAAAAAAACATAGGTTTAAAGCCTTGTTAGTGGCCTATAATTGAGAGAGGTGATCTTAGTGAATCTCTACTCCTAGGGTTTGTTTTTCTTTAATTTTTCTTTTCTTGAAGTTTTTATCTCTTCTTTTATAAGATTACTTGTTTGGGCTTCTAACCAACATTCACACCCCAAAATCTACTATCTCAATTCTTACCAATTTAAAATTGAGACATAAAAATAATATATATATATATATATATATATTCATAAAAAGAACACATAAAGATTGGATAAGGAAAAAGTGGATAACAGGATTGAAAAATGAGTATGACTAATGTGTTATAGTAATATCATACCCATCATCAGTATCATTAGGGCCCTCATAATTTTGATAAAGTAAGAGATTATTTAAATCAACCATGACATGTAAGGTAATTGAATTTATCGACTATTAGAATGAATTTGGAGTGTTGTTTGTGAATTGGATTGCATTGAGTTAATAAACAATAAGCTCTAAAGTTTATAGTAGTGATTTGAGACATGACTGTGTTTTTCACATATTTGACAACACTAAGTGGATTGGAATAGAAGCTTCATTGATTAATTTTTTATTAGACATGTGGATGAAAGTTTTTGTTGGTCTGCTCAGGAAGTCTTCTATTATTGAACAACTTTGTAGTTGGCCTTGTGAGTTGCGGTGTTCTAGATATCATTCTTCTTTCCATTATTGAACAACCAAGTATTATTTCACTTGAACATCTTCTTCATTGATAAAATATTCATAATCAATAAGAATTTCATAGAATTCTTCAAAAGAGATGGTGTCATAACAAGTGCAAATAGTGACAATGATCCTTAAATTCTCAACTCAAACCTTTCATCGCTTAGGTGATAAGATTTTCTTCTAAAATATGAGTGTTTCTACATGCTAATTTATTTTTTATCATCTTAAGACCATTTATATAGTCTGCCATTGGTTTAAAGCCTTTAGGAAGATCAAATTTATCTTATAGGTAAAAGTCTTAAAAAAGGAAATTTACTTACATATAATTTAGCTAGTTTTATCTGAGCTTCACTTACAGTTTTGAATGTAGCAATCAAAGGAATTATAGATTCTAACATAGAAGCCAAAAGAGTGGAGAAGACATTGATATGGATGATGTCAAAGATTATAAGGTTGAACTTTGGCTAAAGTCAAACGTGGTAAAGTCTCATTAATATAACCAATATTGGGCTTTCTAGGAGGGATGGTTCTTTCAAGTGAGTGATTGGAGCCAAAATGACACATATATGATATTATTTATGTAATATAAAAAGTTCAAATCATCAAACTTAACTCAAATTGATGCTAAGATCCTAATTATAGATTTAATTTATATTTTGAGCCTAATTTCAGATTTAAGGGATGAAAAGAATGCTAAATGCAAAAGTCTTTCTCAACCAAGGAAGTAGAAGGGGGTTAAATACGCATAAATGAGAGACTCTAGACTTGTGAGCCATGAAGAGTCCAAGAAAGATTAAAATGAGTGAGTCATGAATATGAAATACTAGCAATGAATGTTATGGAGTTAGATAGATGACAAGCAACCATGAGGAAGGGGGTTGGAAACAAATGCAATTAAGCTTAAAATGGAATTTGGAACTCAAACTTGGTAGCAACACATACCTTGAATTTTAGAGTTTTTTTTTTATCATTATTCTCTAAAAATAGTTTTCAAAACCCATGTGAAATGGAGAATAGTTTTTAGAGAACAAGTAGAAATTGTTTTCACTAGTTTTTAAAAACAAAAGGAAAATATAGAGAAATAAGAAACAAAAAAAAAAAAAAAACTAGAGAAACCTAAGAAAGTAGAACATGATATTTTTCCTTTTTCATTCTCTTTTCATCACCCAATACAAATACAAAAAATCTTCAAACATGATATTTCTTTAAATTATGTGTTTTTTTTTTTAATTTCTTTTAACTTATCTAAATTTTTTTATTAAACAATTAAATTTTTGTCAACCCATCAATTCTCTTAATTAAGTTTTGATGATAACAAAATATGATTAAGTAAACTAATTGTTTTAAATCAAGTCAAGTTTCAGGTTTTAACAAGAAAATCAAAAGACTTGGAATGTGAAGGTTTGGATACATGAAGACCCATCAAGACTAGGATAATTCTTGTAAGATGAATCCTTTGGGTGCACTTAGGTTCTAAATGATTTTCATGCATTCCTTTATACTTGGTTTTCATAAAATTGAGCTTTAACGTTTACATTTTATCTAAAATTGAGTAAATATACAAAAACATTATGTAAAACAATTTCAAATTAAGTTGCAAAGGTCTTTATAGATGTTGTCTAAGTGTTAGAAAGTTTTTGAGATGAAAAAGGAAGGTTTTAAGCCAAAACAAGTCCAATCGATCTAGGAGGATAGGAATTGACTCAATTGGTTAGAAACTAGCTCCATCGATTACCTTTTCCTGATCAAGGCCCGATCCCAACTTCAAGAAATTTTCTTTTTCTTAGAGAGAGTTTGCATTCCCAATTAAGGCTTCATCATTCCCGGTCAAAGTCTAATTGAGGATTAGTCAAACCTCAAGGGGAACCAATAGTCACTTATTGTGCACTTAATGCCCAATAGTTAGTTAATCGGTTGAATTGGAGCTCAACTAGTCGAGGCCTTTTTCTACTGTATGAGGTGTCTGAGGTTAGTTTCCTATGAATTGAGACACATGTTCATTTATTGATAAGAGAATATTGGAATTGAATTTTTGACCTATTCATTTGTCTCTTTTCAAAGCTCGCAAACCTCTAGCGCATTAGTTACTCACTTGCAAATCATCCTTAGTGCACTTATTTGTGTTCATCCTAGTTTCCTTTGTATTTGGTCATTTATTAAACTAGGTTGAGTGAGATCAAACTTTCATTATTTGAGATAAGTTGAGTATATCAAGCTTCAAGTTGGTATTTAACTTGAAGAAACTTGTACGTGCTCATTGGAGCCGATGATTCCCACGTGTAGAAAAACTTGAAGGCTTGTTTAGCAAGCCTTGAACTAATGAAACCCTTACTCGAAAAAAAAAGGTTTAAGAGAGTGGACATAGGTGGTAATTGTCGAACTACTATAAAATAGTGTTTTCTTCTCTTTATCCTATCTCTTTACATTTATTGTATTGTTTATTGCTTAATTAAGTTGGTTTTCAAAAAAGTTTTGAAAACCTAATTCACCTTCTTCCCCATCTTAGGTGTTTTGTTTAAATTAATTAACCTTGTTTCACAATTTCAATCAAAACAACATTTAATACAAAAAAAATTTAAATTTTCAAAATAATTTAAAACTCGAAAATCGATTCAACTAGTGTTAGAAAGTCATAAAACCCAAAACTAATCAAATTAATGCTAAAAGTTACTGACCTAAATTCATTTTAAATGATTTTGCTAGTTTTCATTTATATATATATTTTTAAAAATTTTCACTTAATAAATATAATTCAAATTAAGCAAAAACTAATGCATTGGATTCATCAATGAGTATAGTAATTTTTAAAAATAATTTAAACTTAAATGGTGACCCAATAAATACCATAATTTATATATAAAAAATGATCTAGAATGAGTTCATTGTTATTTATTTATTTATTTATTATTATTTTTTTTTTACAAAGAACCATATTTTTCTAATTTTTTTCACTAAAAATGAATTTCAAAACAAGGCATACTTTGCATTGAATTTATTAATGAGTTCAATAATTTTTAAAAATAATTTAGAATTCAAAAAATATATATAATCATTGCAAAAAATAATAAACCAAAATTAATACATTATAAATCAAAACTTCACTATTTCTCCTACACATGACCATATTTTCAAGTAAATAAATTCTAATTAAGTAAAACATAATTAATGCTTTAAATTCTTTAACAAATCTTCTAATTTTTAAGAATAATTTAAATATCATAATACTCTATTTGTGATTAAATACTAAATATATGCACGTAATGGAAAAACGTGACTCGTTTATACTTAAAATAAAAAATAAAAAATTATTTATTTTAAAATTCATTTAAAGTAAAATAATATTAACAATCATTAATCGTAAATTATTATTATTATTATTATTTATTTTTAACAAAATAAATCAATTATACTTTATGAAGATGGTAACATCTATGTTTTTATAATATTTATAAAAAAAATATAATTTAAGATTTTATTATAATATTACTATTCATATTTTATTAAAAACTATTCATTTTTTTTTAAATTTCCATTTTTATAAAATTATTTTTATTTTTAATAAGACTTGAATCAAATTTAGTTTATATTATATAAATTTAATTTATATTTTTTTTACAAAATCAAAATAAAAAAGTTATTTTTCAAAACAAATTGTCAAAATAAGTTTTTAGTTTTTTATTTTTCAAAAAATATTTTTTTTTTAAAAATGTATCAAAAGAATCAAAATACCTCTTATTAGAGATCAATTAAAATTTCACTAATAAGTAGGATTTTATTTTCATTAAAAATCATATTTTTGTTCATTTTCATTGTCATTAGAGTTATCTAAACATGATGAATGAGAAAATAAGTAAGATCTATTCTAATGTTTTTTTGTCTTTAACTTTACCTTGGAGTTTGATGCAACATATATATGATTAGGTACTTTAAACTGATTTGACATCTTGTCTGGGTGGTGTAGTTGGTTATCACGCTAGTCTCACACACTAGAGGTCCCCGGTTCGAACCCGGGCTCAGACATTATGATTTTTCATAATTACATTCTAACTTACTATAAACATTGGTTTATACTTGATATTCTTTTTTACTCTTATACTTCGTAATTATTTTTAGTGTTTTTTTATTTATTTTGAAAATGATAGTTTATGCTTGATATTCTTTTTCTTTCATTTTTTTTCCCTTTGTTGTGATTTTTTCCCCCAAATTGCTACTTTTTTTGTTTACATGGCTTACAATTAAGAATCATTTTTTTTTTAAACCATAAATCCTTCATATTTTTTTTTTTTGGGTGAAAATCATGATTTTTATAATTATTTGTAACTATAAATCCTAACTTACTACAAATGCTTATACTAGAATCGTTTTTTATTTTTTATCATGAAATCCTTTGGCTTTTTTTCCCCCAAATTGCTATTTCTTTATTTCTATGAAACAAGACTAACTTGTTTAAAGAAAACAACCAAGAGATGGGTGAAATTGAGTTTTTTAAAAACGATTTTCAACCATAACAATAGAGCAAAGAAATTAAAAGGACAAAGGATGAGAGAAAGCAAACACAAATTTTTATAATGGTTCGACTAATTTTGCCTATGTCTACTCTTCTTAAGCTCCTCCAGAGTAAGGGTTCTACTAACTTGAAACTTTAACCAAGTTTCCAATCCTTTACACCTGAATTTTCGGCTCCAATAGGCACAACAACATCTTTTCAAGTATGTCTTAAACTTAAACCTCTAATCACTAAAAAACCTTACTTCAATTAAATGTGAATGAAAGTACATCTAACCTAGCATAACAAATGAACAAATACAAAAAGGTTAAGATGAACAATAAGGGTGCACAAGATGATTTGCAAATGAGAGTTTAATGCACCAAAAAGAGAAATAAGAGCTTTGAATGTGAGAAACGAGTAGATAAAGAGTTAATAACAGGTGTTCTCTATCTCATAAATGAAGTGGAGTTTTGAATTTAGGTTTCTAATCTTGGGCATCTAAAAAGACACTAATTGACCTTTCCTAGTTGAGCTTCGATTCGACCATTGACTAGTCCTTGGGCATTTAATGCACTACAGGTGACCGTTAGGATTTGTTCAAATCTCAACCAAGAAAGGGTTACCCTTGATTGGGAAAGACTTCTCTTTGATCGAGAAAACAAGTTTTTTGGATGAAAGAAAAGGTTTTTGTGCACCTTTCACCAATCCTCGACTAGAAAAGGGTAATCGATTGAATTAGTTCCCAATTGATTGAGCATGCCTTTGACTAGTTGGATAATTTTGGCCCAAAAACCCTTTTTTTTCAAATTCAGTTATTTCTAATACTTAGGGATGGCAACGGGGCGGGTTTTTTCGGGTACCCGCCCCGCCCCGCCCATAATGGGACGGGGTTAAAATTTATTAAACGGGTTTGGGACGGGTATGGGAATTTTTTTTAAAACCCGGGGCGGGTTCGGGTATTGCCCCATCCCGCCCCGTTTATATATAAAATTAATTTTAAAATTTAATTTAATTTAATTTTAAAATTAATTTAATTTAAAATTTAATTTTACTATTTTTAATATATAGATAATAATAAAAAATTTTAATAAAATAAGTTATAAAAAATATAATAATTTTATTATTTATAAAATATATTTATTTTAATGTAATTAAAATTTTTAAAAGTAATTTAAAAAAAAAAAAAAAAGCTAAATGGGGCGGGACGGGGCGGGGATGGGAAATTCCCATACCCGCCCCGCCCAGCTTTTAATTTTTAAACGGGACAGGGATGTGAATTGGTTTTGCTAAACGGGGCGGGGTTGGGATGGGGACGACCCATCCCGAACCCGCCCCGTTGCCATCTCTACTAATACTTAGGCAACATCTTTAAAAACCTTTATAAAGTAGATTTGAGAGGTTTTTACCTAAAGTTTTGGATTAAAACTCAAATTTAGAAAGATATACTTTTAAAGTATAAAACCAAGTAAGAAAGAGATGTATGTAAGAATTTAAAACCCTAAGTATACCCAAGTGAACATCTTACATATGATTCCTAAGCTTTGGATAACCTTTATGCACACTCAGACTAGCACTCATTTGATCTTTTGGTGAATATCTTCAACTTCTTTGGTCATTTGATGAATATATTGATTTTTCATTTTATTTTCTCTAATAGTACTTAAAACTTAACTTGATTTTAAACTCATTAGTGAATTAATCATGATTTGTTATCATCAAAACTCACTTAGGAGAACCCTTTGTCTAACAATTTCTATGGCTTATAATTAGGGAAAAAAAAACCATAAATCCTTTAATTTTTTGTGAAAATGATAGCTTATACTTCCTAATTATTTTTCATATTTTTTTTTCTCCTATACATAACCATATTTTAAAGTAAATAAATTTTAATTAAGTGAAACAAAATTAATTCTTTAAATTCTTTAATGAATTTTCTAATTTTTAAGAATAATTTAAATCAGAATACTCTATTCATGATTAATACTAAATGTGTGTATGTAATGAAAAACTTAACTCATTTATACTTTTAAAAAAATAAACCTTATTTATTTTTAAATTCATTTAAAGTAAAATAATATTAACAATTATTAATTTTAAATTATTATTATTTATTTTTAACAAAATAAATCAATTATGCTTTATGAAGATGTTAATATCCATGTTTTTATAATATTTATAAAAAAATATAATTTATCATTTTATTATAATATTACTATTTATATTTTATTAAAAACTATTCATTTTTTTAAAAAAATTTCCTTGTAATTATAAAATTACTTTTATTTTTAATAAGGCTTGAATCAAAGTTAGTTTATATTATATAAATTTAATTTAATTTATTTATTTTTTTACAAAATCAAAATTAAAAAATTATTTTTCAAAACTCAAATAAGTATTTTTAAAAACTTGTATAGAAAGAATCAAAATACCTTTTGATAAGTAGGATTTCATTTTCATATATTTTAGTTCATTCTCATTGTCTTCCTTTGCCTTGGAGTTTGATACAACATCTATATGATTAGTTTCTTTAATAATATCTAGCATCTTGTCTGGGTGGTGTAGTTGGTTATCACGCTAGTCTCACAC
Source organism: Vitis riparia (assembly GCF_004353265.1). Lineage (NCBI taxonomy): Eukaryota > Viridiplantae > Streptophyta > Magnoliopsida > Vitales > Vitaceae > Vitis > Vitis riparia. Next base: position 1,473,049 of record NC_048438.1, on the reverse strand, counting down.
ACTAGAGGTCCCCGGTTCGAACCCGGGCTCAGACATTATATATATTTTTTCTTTTTATCATGAAATCCATTTTTCATTTTTTTTCCCTTTGTCATGTTTTTTTTATTGCTACTTCTTTATCTCAGTAACTTATAATTAGGAATCATTTTTGTTAACCACAAATCCTTAGTTTTTATTTTTTTATTTTGTGAAAATCATGGTTTTTTATAATTATTTGTAACTATAAATCCCAACTTACTATAAATGTTTATACTAGAATTCGTCTTTCTTTTTCTTTTTTTACTTTTATTTTTTTTATCATAAAATCCTTTGGTTTTTTCCCCTAAATTGCTACTTTTTTGTTTCCATGGCTTATAATTAGGAAAAACCACAAATCCTTTGTTTTTGTTTTTATCATTTTTTTTATTTTATAAAAATCATGGTTTTTATAGTTATTTGTAACTTTAAATCCTAACTTACTATAAATGCTTATATGAAATCCATCTTTTTTCTTCTTTTTTTTTTACTTTTTTTTTAATCATAAAATCCTTTGGTTTTTTTCTCCCAAATTGCTACTTCTTTGTTTCCATGGCTTATAATTAGGAAAAAAATTTAACCATAAATCCTTTGTTTTATTTTGTGAAAAATGACAGATTATACTTCCTAATTATTTTTAGCATTTTTTGTATTGTGAAAATGACAACTCATACTTCCTAATTATTTGTGAAAATGATAGTTCATACGTAATATTCTTTTTCTTTTAATACCCTTTGTTGTGTTTTTTTTTTTTTTTTCACAAAGCTTGGATAAAATAATTTTTTTTTCCCAAATTGCTACTTCTTTGTTTTGATGACTTATAATTAAGAATCAATTTTTTTAACCATAAATCCTTTACTTTATTCTTGAAAATCATGGTTTTATAATTATTTGTAACTATACATCTTAACTTACTATAAATGCTTATATTAGAATCGTCTTTTTTTTTTAATCATGAAATACTTTGGCTTTTTTTCCCAAATTGCTACTTCTTTGTTTCAATGGCTTATAATTAGGAAAAAAATTAATCATAAATCATTTACTTTGTTGTAGAAATGACAACTTATACTTCCTAATTATTTTTAGTGTTATGATTATTGTGAAAATGATAGTTTATACTTGATATTATTTTTCTTTCATTTTTCTCCCCTTTATTGTGTGTGGTTTTTTTTCCCCCATTTTTCACAAAGCTTAGACATCACAAATTCTTTTTCCCAAATTGGTACTTCTTTGTTTTGATGGCATATAATTAGGAATAATTTTTTTTTAAAACCATAAATCCATCACTTTTTTTGTGAAAATAATAGCTTATAGTTGGATTGCTTTGTCTTTCATTTTCCCCTTTTGCTTCTTTGTTTTTACAAAACTCAAATATCTTAAAAATAATTTCCCCAAATTTTTTTTTTTTTTATTGCTTATAATTAGGAAGCTTTTTTTTCTTTTTTCTTTTTTCTTTTTTTGATATGAGAGCTTATAATTGAGACTTAAAAATGTAAAACATACACACAATCCAACGTGGATGAAAACAAACCATACGAATCAAAAACTGAAGAAATTTAGGATCGACTATTACCTCCTGGCATTGGTGTTTGATTTATTATACTCACTGTTTTGCTACAAGTTTTGGCTTTTCCAAACTCTAATATCTCACATAAGATGGTGTAGTACTGAAGAAAACCTTAAGAGACGAGTTCGTACACACCCACAACATCCACAAGACCCATTTCACAAAATGGGTATCAATCTCCATTAATTGTGGGCACAATTAATGGAGATTGATACCCATTTTGTGAAATGGGTCTTGTGGATGTTGTGGGTGTGTAAAAAAAATAACATTCTCCCACTTGGTCCACACCTTTAACCTAATGTCTCATCTTAATCCATCAATTATCTACATTAAGTAACAAATACATGAATCATGGCGATAAGTCCTCTATATAACGAATGCTACCTTCCATGTATTACAGTGTATTTATTTTTTAACATTATACTTTATGTGGCAATATTACTTAATGAATAAACCCTATGTTCATTCTTGGTCCAATGAAGTTAAATTTTCTCAAAATTAAATAAAGGTGCACATGAATATGAGAAAATATCATAATAAGAGTTTGTACAATAGAAACTACATAAGGGAACTAAGTCCCATGTTCACTACATGATCCTTGAATTTCAACAGTGGCATGTCCTTAGTCAAGGATCAACGATCATCAATTCAATGCTAATGTGCTCAATAACCACTTTCTTTTCTTTAACACGTTCTCTTATGGCTAGATACTTAATGTCAATGTGCTTCCTTTGACTTCCACTTTTATTGTTTTTTGCTATAAAAACAACAGCTGAATTGTTGCAATATATACTCAATGGCCTAGATATAGAATCCATAATTCTAAGCCTGGAAATGAAACTCTTAAGCCATATACCATGTGAAGTAGCCTCAAAACAGGATATGAACTCAACTTCCATAGTAGAAGTAGCAATCCAGGTCTGCTTAATGCTCCTCCAAGATATAGCTCTACCGGCCAATATAAAAATGTATCCAGATGTTGATCTACGAGAATCAACACAGCCAGCAAAGTCTGAATCTAAGTAGCCAACAACCTCTAAATTGCTTGTTCGTCTGTACATAAGCTTGTAGTCTTTAGTTTCTTGAAAATATCTCATTACTTTCTTTGCAACTCTCTAATGGTCCAAACCTGGGTTCCTCTAATATCGTCTTAACATTCCAATAGCAAATACAATGTCAGGCCTTGTGCAGACTTGAGCATACATCAGACTTCCGACTGTAGAAGCATATGGAATGTTCTTCATTTGTTCCCTCTTAAGATCGTTTTTCGGGCATTGGTTCAGATTGAACCTATCACCTTTCATTATGGGAGAAACACTAGGTGAACAATCCTTTATCCGAAATCTTTCTAAAACTTTATTGACATAGGTTTCCTGAGACAGACGTAAGATACCTTGAAATATGTCTCTATGGATCTTAATGTCAATGACATAAGATGCCTCACCCATATCCTTCATGTCAAAATTTTTAGAGATGAATTGTTTCACCTCATGAAGTAAACCCTTATCTTTGGTTGCAAGTAAGATGTCATCTACGTATAAAACAAGAAAACAAACTTTACTCTCACTGACCTTAAGGTATATGCATTGATCCATAACATTTTCTACAAAACCAAATAAAGAAATTACGTTATGGAATTTTAAATACCATTGGTGGGATGCTTGTTTTAAACCATATATGGATTTCTTGAGCTTGCAAACCAATTGCTCACCATCACTACAGGGGAATTCTTCAGGTTGTTTCATGTAAACCTTCTTCTCTAGCTCTCCATTAAGAAATGCAGTTTTCACATCCATTTGTTGCAACTCCAAATCAAAGTGGGCTACTAATGCCAATATATGTAAACCTCCTCCTCTAGCTCTCCATTAAGAAATGCAGTTTTCACATCCATTTATTGCAACTCCAAATCAAAGTGGGCTACTAATGCCACTATAATGCATAAGGAATATTTCTTAGATACATGAAAGAAGGTCTCCGTGTAATCGATTCCTACTTTCTGAGTGAACCTCTTTGCAACAAGTCTGACCTTGTATCTCTCAATGTTGCCTAATGAGTCTTTCTTTGTTTTAAAGTCCCATTTATAACCAATGACTTTTGCACCATTGGGAAACTCAACAAGGTCCCAAACATCATTGCACCTCATGGAACTCATCTCATTCTTCATGGCATTGTACCACAATTCTGATTTTTTGCAACTCATGGCTCGTGAAAAAGATTTGAGATCATTTTTGGTTCCCATATTGTAGTTAGATTCTTGTAGATATACTACATAATCACTAAGAATTGTTGACCTCTTAGTTCGAGTAGACCTTCTTAAGGTTGAACAATTATCTTCTAGGGAAGTATGAGGTTCAACTTGTTGTTCAGAAGTGTCAGACAACTCCTGATCAACTTGAGCTACTGAAATGTTGTCAAAAACTTGTGGAACTTCAATGATTGGCTGAACTTCAACGATTGTTTGTTCTACACTTGTTTGAACTTGAGTGGTGTTATGAACAATAAACAATTTATCACTCGAAGTGGAAGGTTGAGACTCTGTATGATCAATATCAGAAACTATGTTTCTAAATTGATCGCTTCCACAAACCAAGTCATATTCAAGAAATTTAGCATTTCTTGATTCCACAATCCTAGTGTTGTGAGATGGATAGTAGAATCTGTACCCCTTAGAGCTTTTAAAATATCCAATGAAATACCCATTTATAGTCCTTGGGTCCAATTTCTTCTCTTGAGGATTATAAATTCTCACTTCAGATGAGCATCCCCAAATACGCATATGTCGCAAACTTGGTTTCCAACATTTCCATAACTCAAATGGCGTATTTGGGACAGCCTTGGTTGGAACCCGATTTAATATATACACTACCGTCTTAAGTGCTTCAGTCCATAAGAATCTAGGAAGTTTTGAGTTGCTCAGCATACTCCTCACCATATCCAATAAAGTTTGGTTTCTTCTCTCTGCTACACCATTTTAGTCTGGAGAACCAGACATGGTGTATTGGGCAACAATCCCATGCTCTTAAAGAAACTTCGCAAATGGCCTAGGTGCTTATCCAGCTTCCATGTATCTACCATAATATTATCCACCTTTATTTGATCTCACAATCTTAATTTGTTTACCGCATTGTTTCTCTACTTCTACCTTGAAAACCTTAAAGGCATCAAATGCTAAATTTTTGTTGTGAAGCATGTAGAGATATATGTATCGTGAGTAATCGTCTATGAAAGTGATGAAGTATTTTTTGCCATGAGAGTCCATGTTTAGACTACATATATCAGTATGTATGATCTCTAATATGGCAGAACTCCTAGTAGCACCTTTCTTTGACTTGTTGGTCTGCTTTCTTTTAATGCAATCCACACAAGTCTCAAAGTCAGTAAAATCTAGAGTACTAAGTACCCCATCATTTACCAACCTTTTGATTTTATCTATGGAGATATGACCTAATCTCCGGTGCCATAATGTAGAGGAATCCTCATTTACAACACATCTTTTCATGCCAGTTTGGACATATAATGAATTATAAGTGTTATCATTTTGTAAGAATATGTGATAAAGATCATCAGACAAAATACCATTCCCAACACAATCAAATTTATAAGTCAAATTGAAATATGTTTCTGAAAAATGAAAGGAATATCCAAAAGGTACAAGTCTAGAAACTGAAATCAAGTTTCGTGAGAAACTTGGTACATAAAAGGTCATTTGCAATTCTAAAACAAAACCACCATTTAAAGTTAAATAACACGTCCCTATTGCTTCCACATGCAAGCCCATCTTGTTTCCGGATAAGATGAATTGCTCACTTCTCACTGGTTTCCTTAGGTTTTCAATTAAATGTGGATTGTAGATTCAGAATCAATCCACTATGTGTTGGTATTTACGTTAACCATATTCGATTCATAACAAACAAATGAGGTAGGGTTACCTTTATTTTCAAGCCATTTCTGGAATTTCAGACATTTCTTTGTCACGTGTCATTTCTTTTTACAGAAGAAACACTTTTCGTCTTTCTTAATGTCAACTTTGGGAGGAATTTGATGCTTCCCTTTCTGACTGGCTTGAGATTTTCCTTTCTTTTACATTACTAGCATGACACTTTCTCCTTGCTCCATCATTAACCTTCATTCCTCTTGAACACACATGATCATCAATTCATTGATAGACCACTTATCCTTATGTGTGTTGTAAGAGATTTTGAAAGGTCCATACTAAGGCGGAAGAGTGTTGAGCATAAAGTGCACCAAGAAGGATTCAGACATTTCTACCTCAAGCTTTTTCAGTTGAGCCATTACGTTCCTCATTTCCATGATGTGTTCGCGTACACCTTCTATACTGGTGAGCTTCAGGGATGTGAACTTCATAATTAGCGTGCTGCAAAGGCTTTATCCGAAGTGACGAATTGCTCATCAACAACTTTTAGCAATTCGTGGACATTCTCGTGTTGCTCGATTGAACCACGTATACCAGCACTAATCTTAGTCTTAATAGACATCATGTTGAGGCCATTAGATTTCTCCCAGTGTTCATACAGTAGAATTTGATCAAGTGTGCTGGTATCAATGATATTAGGTGGTTTATCTTTCCTGATGGCATAGTCTATGTCTATGCACCCTAATTGAAGAAGAACTATCTCCTTCCAAACCTTAAAGTTATCTCCCCTAAGTTTGGAAACCTCACAACGAATATTAGAAATGCTAGGTAAAACTATGGAAAAAGATTACAAGTTTATTAATATTTGAGGCTTTAAATAAATTCATGTTTTACCAATGTAAAACATGCTTAAAATTTGAATCTAATTTTATTAAAAATTGCATGTGGGCTAAATCTCTAATTCAATCAGATTAATTATCTTTATGATAGATTTTATCAAACTATTTTTACTGAATTCATAATTTTAATGTTTATTTTGATTATAGTTTGATATGTTCTATCTTTAAACTTTATGATAAATTAGGAAAAACTAATTTTAATATTTCATCCTAATTAATTATATAAACATAATAAAATCCCTGTGGGGTAAAATTGTTATATTTATATAATTAATTACAATTAATGTCCATTATGTGATCTTTATCTACTTAATATATCATTTTATATAATTAAAGATGTTGTGGCTACTCTTTAATTATTTAAAATTATATGGTTCATTAGACATTAAAAACTATATTTTAGGTTCTACTTAATACCTAAGAATAATTATGTAGTAACATAATAGGCAACCACAAAATTGTTTATGAATCATTCATAACTTAATTGTTCACCCTAAATAATTATTTTAATTAATTAGTGAACAGTTATGAATCTTAATGTGCTAAATAATTTAAACTAAAATTATATGTTATAACTATAATTTATCTAGCACAATTTAGGCAGTATTACATGCAAACAAAGCTATAAATTCACACAAACAATAACTTAAATAAATTGTACCAACATAATATTGGCATGAATAATACAAACATACAAATTAGAACAAATTAACCATATTTGCATGTATAAAATCCACATAATAAATTTTGCAAATGTATAAAGGTGGATGTCAAATTGTGAGCAACTGAAAAGGCGTTGTTGGACCCTACGGAGCACCGACCAATTATCCTTCCATCGACGGGAGCAGGAAGTGGACGCTGCTCTGTGAAACCAGCTTCACGCAATTTCCTCCACTTTAGGAGCCACGTCACCCAGGCCTTAGCCCGGATGTCGAGACTCATCTCCTAACTTGGAACGGGCAAGCCAACATTTAACCCTATTAGGCCCTACCCACTCAATCGAGCCAATATCCACCCACCTTAATGCCCCCACTCTGTGACTGAATCGGCGGTAACCTATACAATGAAGATTCACCTCCAGCAACTCTCAAAAACAACAAAATAGATAAAGGGTATTTTCAGAAAACCCCTACATCATTTTCAACCCGACTAAAACTTAGTTTTTTTTTTTTTTTTTAAAAAGAAAGAAACCAAAACTGATATTTAAAATAAAATGGTTGAATATTATGTAAATCCCATTAGTAGAAAGAAAAACTTTGGACAATGGGGTGAATGTTAGAAATTCAATTCCAAAAACAAAAGATTTCTAACCTCAATCTGTCATAAAAACAACAAAATAATACCAAGGCAGAGGCAAAAACGATGCTCTAATACCAAATGTAAAACATACACACAATCCAATGTTGATGAAAACAACTATATGAATCGAAAATTGAAGAAATTTAGGATCGACTATTACCTCCTACCATTGGTGTTTGATTTATTATACTCACTGTTTTGCTGCAAGTTTTGGTTTTTCCAAACTCTAAACCATGTCGTTGTCGTTGCCACCATTTCAAAACAATTATAGGTCACGTTCCTAGATTGTAGGGAATGTGGAAGACTTGGTCAAAGGTATTGTACCACCTTAGATAAACTCCCACAACTAATGGAGATTGATACCTATTTTGTGAAATGGGACTTGTGGATGTTGTGGGCCTGGAACAAAAATAACAAAAAAAAAGTTTAATCATAAATCCTTTGTTTTTTATTTTTATTTTATTTTATGAAATGATAGCTTATATTTGGAATTTTTCTCTTTTATTTTTTCATAGATTTTATTTTTTACAAAGCTCAAACATCTTAAAAATAATTTCCCCAAATTGCTACTTCTTTTGTTTTATGGCTTATAATTGGGAAACATTTTTTTTAATAGTAAATCTTTTGCTTTTTTGTGAATCAAAGCTTATAATATTTGAGACTTCTTTGTTTCCATGGCTTATAATTAGGAAAAAAAATTTAACCATAAATCATTTTCTTTTTTGTGAAAATGATAGCTTATACTTGAAATTTTTTCATTTTTTCCCTTTTATTTTTTTTCTCATTTTTTCACAAAGCTCAAGCATCTTAAAAATAATTTCCTCAAATTGCAACTTCTTCTTTTGATTTAGAGCTTATTATTAGGAAGGTTTTCTTTTATTTATTTATACTATAAATCCTTTGTTTTTGTTGTGAAATGAGAGCTTATAATTGAGATTTTTTTTTCTTTTTCATTTTTCCCATTTATTGTTTTCTTCTTCTTTTTTAATTTTTTTTAACAAAGCTCAAACATCATAAGATTTTTTTTCCACCCAAATTTGCTACTTCTTTTGTTTTAATGGCTTATAATTGGGAATCCTTTTTTTTTTTTTTTTTGGTCATAAAATGTTTGCCTTTTCGTGAAAATGACAATTTATACTTGAGATTTTTTTTTTTCATTTTTCCACTTAATTTTTTTTTTCCCATTTTTCATGAACTTTTTGTGAAAGCAATGACTTTTTTTATATAAAAAAAATCATATATATATATATATATATATATATATATATATATATATATATATATATATATATATATTTTGCTTTTTGTGAAAATGATAACTTATACTTAAAATTCTTTTTCTTCTATATTATTTTCTTTTTCTTTTTCATTATTAATAATATTATTATTATTGTGAAATGAGGGTTTACTATTGGGTAACTTTCTTTATTAGAAAAAACAACTACAATTTTTTTTTTTAATATACAAATTATAACTTATACTTGGAGTCATTTTTCTTTCATTTTTCTTTTTTTTTCTTTCTAATTTTTTAGACCAACTTTTTGTGAAAACAATGACTTAGTATTAGGAATAAATTTTTTTTTTCACTATCTTTATTGTTTTTTTGTTGAGTCTTTGAAATCAAAAGTGTGTTTAAAGGTTTTTTTTTCTCCTTACTCATATACCATAAATATTCCTTTTTTATTATTAATTTTTTTTTATATATAGGAAACATGTTCGCATGTATCTTTTACAAATTTTGTCATTGGTTTGAACATAAATTTAGTTGACAATCTTTGTCTTTCAAACTCTCCAATGCTTGAGTTTGGATTGATGGAGAGTTTAGGGGGTCTTACAATACTTTAAGAGTATATTAATTTTTTAAAATTAAAATATTGAAAATATCTCTTTTATTCAAATGTGACAGTTTAAAGATCATGAGTAGTTGGTTGGATCAACATTTTTATTTGAGAGATTGACTTTTCATCTGGATATATTTTTCAATTTTGTGTTTAAAAACAAAAAATAGTAACATGGTATATATGAAATGTAGGAAGTCTTCTATAAAAAATATGCACTTATCTTATTTTCTTAAAACTTACTATTAACATATGTAACAAGTTATTCTTTTTTTTTTTTAATTATAAATCCTTTGTTTTTGTTTTTTTTTTTTTTTAACTATATGAAGATGTATGTCTTGCGGATTGTGCCACAACATATAAAATTCTTCAACATAAAAAGTATTTCTTAAACTTAACATTTGTACCAACCAATGTTAATACAATATCAGGTTCTATAAATTTGATTCAAGGCTTCGAAAGAGTTACTATTACAATATCAAGTTCTATAAACTTGATTTAAGGCTTCAAAAGAGTTACTATTATTTTACATAGTGAAACCAAATTTAATATTGATGATGCATTATATTTTGCGAGATTTAAAAGAAACCTGTTTAATAAAAGATGTTTTCTTGAAATGGATATCATATTGAGACCATGAATGAAAAATCTTTATATTACTTCTATCATTTTTGGACAAACGCATCTATTAGAGAAACTCCTTACCTTTTCTTGTGGGTTGTATCACACGACTATTATACCAATTCAATCATGTGTTGTAATAAACTAGAAGTTTTATGACTCAAATACTTTTATGTTTTGGCATAAACAATTTGGTCACCTAGGGTCAACTATGATGCATCATATCATCAATAACTCTCATGGGCACCCTTTAAAGAACTAAAACATTCTTGTTCCTAATTATTACAAATGTGTTATATGTTCACAAGGTAAATTGATTACTAAAACATTATTTTACCAAAATTGCCTCTAAACCCCAACCTTTTTAGAAAGAATCCATGTGGGATATATGTGGCTCTATCTACTCTTCTTGTGGACTTTTTCAGTATTTTATGGTCTTAATAGATGTCTTGACTAGGTGGTTACATGTTTGTCTTCTTTTCACTCACAATATTACCTTTGCAAGGCTACTTGCTCAAATAATTTGTTTAAGATCATAGTTTCCAAATTACCCTATCAAGAAAATCCATCTTGATAATATGGGTGAATTTTCATCCCAAATTTTATTGATGATTGTAATTCAACTAGAATTGACATTGAGTATCTTGTTGCTCATGTTCATAGCTAAAATGGTCTAGTTGAATCTCTTATCAAACAACTTCAATTAATAGCTCAACTGTTACTTTCAAGAACACAACTACCTCTCTCTACTTGGGGTCATGTTATATTCCATGTAGTTGCCTTAATCCGTTTTCGAATTTCTATTTATCATGAGTATTCACCTTTACAACTTGTACTTGGTTAACAATTTCTTACTTAAGAATTTTCAATTGTCCTACTTATGTCCTTATTGCTCATCTTCAAATGACTAAAATGGGCCCTTAAAGACGTCTTATGATTTATGTTGGTTTTGATTCTTCATTTATCATTCAATATTTGGAACTCCAAATAGGTAATGTGTTTATGACATGTTTTTTCAATTGCCATTTTGATAAAACAATTATCTCGTTATTAAGGGGAGAAAAGTCAATTCGAGAAAAACAATGTGAACACAATTGGAATGCATTAGTTTTATTTTACTTTGACCCTCAAACAAATAAATGTGGACTAGAAGTTCATAGTAGGATAAAGCCCTTAAAAGCATGACATGATGTAACAAATATGAATTTATTATTTATTATTTAATAACATTCTAGTTTCACTTTTATCTTTATTCCATGCATTATACTCTTATGAGTATTCTCGTCTGCATTTCTTGTATTGTACAAGACTTGAGTTTATTAGGATTTTCATGGAAGATCTAAGTTATGTGTTTCTTGTAAATTAATGATTTGTTCACAATCAGTTCATAGACTTAGACAATCCATTTGAGGCTATAATACATTACTTCATAAATGGAGAGATGACTAGTCAGGGCCATCGAGATGGGGTTTTCATGATAAATGCACTAGTGTGTATGATTACTCATTGGACATAACTTATAGTAAGTCATGACGTATGACTATCAGGTAATTATTATTTCACCAAACTGCTATGTTATTTTGTTTTTTAACCTTGAGAAAATACTGAGTTTGTGCCAAAGTTAGTAGTGACTTTAACCTACGAATGAAATTTTAGAGTAATCATATATTCCCTATAAATTGGGTACTCGCTATTAATGAAAGTTGATAGCAACAGTTATTCTCAATAGAGACATTATGATATCTCATAGGATTAAGATGTGTCACCTTGACTGATCCTAAAGACATGTGTTTAGATAAACTATAGTCATAGTAGTTTCTTAAGTAGAACTTAACATAAACTCTTTATGAGATAGGACATATCAGTTGATCACATAATAGGATGATTTGTATCTCAAGGATGATAAAGGTAATCTTGAGAGGCTGATGATTTTCACCTTGTTAGATTATAAATACCAATCCATAGGAAGATTGTATACAACAATAGTAAGTATAGACCCAAACACTTAGTACCTTGTTGTAATATAGATAGAGTTGGATTCTAAGGGAGCTAATATTGTCCTATAAGTCCTAATGGTCCCCACTTAAGTTCATATACTTTTATGACATGATTTTTTTTAAGTGGATCAATTATTAGTTACTTATATGCATAAGAGCATTTTGGCAATTATGCAAGATTAGATAAGAGCTGGTTAACAGTATTTATGGACTAAGCTAATTGATTAATTGGAGTTATATAGGGTTAATTAATCAATTTAGACATTTTTTGGGCTAGATTAAGTGACCTAAACTCAAGGTAAGCTCAAGTCACTTAAGCTTAGTAGGACACCTATAAATACCCTCCTTAGGGTTTAAGTCTTTAGACTTTTATCATTATCCTATACATCTAGAGATAGAACACTAACCTCCACCTTCAAATTTTCACCATATGAGTGTGTAGTTTCAAAGAGGAGTCATTAGGTGGAATATTAGTGGTTTGCAAGATCTTCGATGACTACCACACATATGAAAATCATCTTCATTTTTATGATTTGATTTGGGAACATCAGATATGAGGTAAGCACTCCTAATTTATAGATCTTTTAAATGCTTTGTTTTCATTATGCATAGGATCTAGTAGCCTAGGAATAATTTCATACACCTAACAAGATCTAAGGCCTATGAATGGAGTAATCTAGAGTTCCTAACAATTCAAAAGATTATTCACTTCCAAGGAATTACAAATCAATTGTTAGATGCATTCACTAATGCAAACAAAGTGACAAAGTCATATACACTAGTTGAAAATACTCCAACATGGTTTGATGTCCTTGTAGGACATTTAACTAATATCATAACAAATAAATCTAAGACATACCTAAAGCCCGGTAGGCCTATTGGCTCAAGAGATACAATTCCTTGAAAAAGAAAAAAACAAGGAAAAACATATGAAAAACGTTGGCACTCTTATAGCAGTTAAACCAAAAAAATGGGCTATTAAATTTGATTAATCAACCCCAAGTTAATAATCAAATGGCCTCTAAAGAGGCTCAAACTATACAATTAGCCCATGAAGAGGCACAAATACTTCAAAATAATGATATTTATGTTAGTTAGCTATATACGAGAGAAAAATGAGATTGAAATACACTCATTATAAACAATAAATTTTCTTTCCAAGTGGTTATCGATATCATAAGAAATGATGAGGATCTCAAACCAAAAACTGTGGATGAATCTTGATAAAGAAATAATTGGCCAAAATGGAAAGAAGCAATCCAAACAAAGCTAAACTTGTTAACAAAAAGAGAAGTATTTGGACTAATAGTCCAAACGCTTGAAAACAAAAAGTTTGTTAGGTATAAACAACTTTTTTAATACAAAAAATGCAATAAGAAAATGAAATAATATGATATAAAACACAATTAGTGGTATAAGGTTTCTCCCAAAGACCTGGTATTGACTATAAGAAACATACTCTCTCGTCATTAACACGATCACATTTTGATTTTTAATTGGTTTGAGAGTCTCAAAAGGATTGGATATGCATCTCATGGATGTTGTTATAGTATATTTATGTGAATCTATAGATAATGATATATACATGAAAATTCATAAAGGATTTAGATTGCCTGAAGTAAATGATACAAATCCTTGTAGCATGTACTCAATCAAGCTACAACGATTTTTGTATGAGTTGAAGCAATTTGGACATATGTGGTACAATTGCCTTAGCAAATACTTTTTAGAAGAAGGTTATGCGAATAACCCTATATGTCCATGCATTTTCATTAAGAGATTAAAAACAGGATTCATAAATATTGCAATCTATGTTGATGATTTGAATTTTATGGAAACTCCAAAAGAACTTATAAAAACTACTAATTCTTTGAAGAGAGAATTTGAAATGAAATATTTGGGTAAAACAAAATTCTGTCTTGGCTTGTAGATAGAGTAATTTTCAAATGGAATGTTAGTCTATCAATCAACATATACAGAAAAAGTCGTAAAACGTTTTCATATGAATAAATCACATCCACTAAATTTTATAATGGTAGTTCATTTACTAGAAGTGAAAAAGGTTCTCTTTTATCCTAAAGAAGATAACGAAAAAATACTTAGTCTAGAAGTACCTCATCTCATTGCTATTGGTGCACTCATATATGTTGCAAATTACACATGACCAAACATAGCATTCTCTATCAACTTGTTTGCAAGATATAATTCCACACCAACTCAAAGACATTGGAACGAGATCAAACACATACTATAATATTTTTGTGGAATAACTTATATGAGTTTATTTTATTCCAAATGATTAGAGTATGAGTTACTTGGCTATGTGGATGCTAGTTATCTTTTAGAACCTTTCAAAGCTCAATTCAAACAAGGTATGTATTTACATGTGGTAGTATAATAATATCATGGAAATCAGTTAAACAAACAATGGTAACTACATTTTCAAATCATTAAAAAATACAAGTTATGAGCGTGTGTGACTAAAATGACTAAAATTGATGATCTAACATATTAGAGAGTCAAGTGGACCATCCTCCATCAAAGATAATTTGACCAAGTTACATGAAGATATTGCTATTTGTATTGTACAACTTAAATGAGGTTTTATAAAGGGTGACAAAACTAATGTTGAACGGATCCAATCATGTGATAATTTAGTAGATCTATTAAAAAAAACATTACCTTCTACTACTTTAAAAAATTAAGATATAATATTGGAATGTGAAGATTGGAAGATCTACAAATTGAAGCATTGAAGAAAGTATGATTATGTCCACATCACTAGAGGATGTTAATATAGATGCATTGTACTTTTTTTTTCTTTTTTTTCTTTAACCTTTGTTCGATTTTATCCCACTAAGTTTTGTTGATAGATTTTTTAATAATGCAGTCTTGATGATCAAATCAAATGTTGTACTTTTTTTTTCTATTGAAGTTGTTTTGAGTAAAGTTTTAATGAAACATATTCTTAGAGCCCATTTGACAATGATTTTAAGAAACGTTTCCAATATTTTTAATATTTGAAAATTTTATCTTTCAAGTGTTAGAAAGATAATAAATGTTTTTTAGAATTACTATAAAAAACACTCTTAAAGTATGTTTGACAGTGATTATAAAAAGTATTTTTAAACTTTCTAACACTTGAAATTTTTTATTTTTCAAGTATTAGAAATACTAAAAATATTTCTCCAAAATTTTCAAGTGTTACAAATATCAGAAATACTTTATAAAATCACTATCAAACACACTCTTAATCATTTAAAAGGAAGTGTTTTATGAAGTACGAGATTTCTTACAAGATTACGTTAGGATGGATGATGATCTATTCCTAATATATCTCAATTATTGTTGTTAACCTTCACCCAACTTTCTACAAAAGGGTTATCTATCATTATTTTATTGGATTTTCTTTTTGACACCCAAATGTAATCAAAATGATTTTAAAAATATTTATAGCAATTTGGAGAACCGATTTGAAAAATGACAGCTATTTTCATTGCAAAAAATGTTGGAAACCAAGCTAATGCACAGCTAAAAAACCCAATAAAAGAGAAACGAAAGGCACTTTAATCTCCAATCGAGTTGATTGGAGAGAGAGGGAGTTGGTTACTGTTGAATGCAACATTCGAAAAAAACCTAGCCCTAGATTCAAAATCTCTGAATCATTTTCGAATTTCACCCCACCCCCCACAGAATCCTAGTTTCCAGCTCTTCGGATCTTCTCGTTTCATTTTCCGAGGTTCTTCGGATCTTCCAAGGAAAATCCTTCTCGGGTTTGGGGTTTGGGTCCTCATAGCTCTTCCATTAGTCCAAGGATGAGTAGTCGAAAGGAAGAAGAGAGGAATGAGAAGATCATCCGAGGCCTCATGAAGCTGCCTCCGAATCGAAGATGCATCAACTGCAACAGCTTGGTAAGGGTTTTTTTTTTTTTTTTTTTGGTTTATTTATTTTATTTAGTTAATTAATTTATTTTTTGATTTGGAGGGGTTTGTGTTGGTGGTTGTTTCTTGGTAAAGCCCTAGCTTGAGTTTTTTTTTCTTTGCATTACATTTGATTGCTGAGAAAACGGAGGAAAAGCAAAAGTGACGTTACAAAGTTGTAATCGGTTCGGAGTGGTTTTGATTTCTTGGCTTATTTGGGGGTTAATTTTTTTACTCTTTGCTTTGCTTTGTTTGCTTTTCTTTCTTTCTTTCTTCTTTTTTCCACACCGTTTTCTCAGCAATCAAACGGAGTACACTCCCCCTTGAATTTGGAGAATGACTGCTCTTTTTCATGTCATTATTATTTGAAAACTCTAGATGAATCTATTTTTCGCTGATTTTATATCAAGGAGACACTTGTTTATTTCTGTTTATTTGCTTAGCAATTATTATTTATTTTTTCTTTTTTTAGAGTCTCTTTTATTTGTTTGGTATTTAAATGTCTTTTTTTTTTTTTTTCCCTACATTGGATGAAGAATATTTGTTATTATTTTTCTTATTTTCATGTATGCAGGGTCCTCAGTATGTCTGTACAAATTTTTGGACTTTTGTTTGTACCACTTGTAGTGGGATACAGTGAGTATTTTCATTTCCTTTGCTGATTTGTTTATTTATTTATTTTTTATTTCTGTGATCAAACTGTTTCCCATGTTAATATTTGTGGGTTTAATTTCTTTTGTGAAGTGAGAGGGGTTGGAAACATGTGGAAAATCTCTGAATAAAACATTTTCTATGAATCATTTATTTGAACTCAGTCAAATTATGATTTAAACGAAAAGTTTCATGTATGCACATTAGGGATTTTACTTCTCCTTTTGGTATGATATAGACCACCTTTATTTTTTATTTTTAATTTTTATTTTACTTTGGGTTTTTCTTATGGTTCTTAGTCTGAAAAGATCTAACCTTTTTATATTTATGATGGCCTTGCCTTATGTTGATGTTGATATTTGGCGAGAGTATGAGTTTTTCTTTTTTATCAATTAGTATATGATATTGATTTCTTCGACTATAAGTTCTCACATTTTGCTTGTCTTTCATCACCACAAAAGCATTCTCATAGGGAAGATTTTCTGAAAACAGAATCTACGCTGCTTTTCCAATTGCAAATGGAACTTAACTTGAATGTTAAAATGAAATCACCTAATGGAAAAATTAGATTTGATGGCATGAACAAGTTAGACATGGTCTGTGCTTTGTCCTACAACCAAGTATAACTTGTTAGACTTAAAAAATATTAGCTTGAGCTATTTTATTTAAGGTTTTAACCTTGCTCATTGGAATCCTACATTTCTGGATTTCATTTTTTTCTCTTTTCTTTTTGCTCTTGCTGCATGAGATTTGGTGTGGGCTGAGTACAAGTAACTGTTATGAATAGTTAATACTATGCCATAGATATAAATTGGTTTTCCGAAGCCTTGCCATAAAATTTAATTGTTCTTTTCTAATTTTTATTTGATCATGATCTTGAGTTCACTTCTATTGATGAAGAATTTCACTACTTTGTTTTGGTCATGTGATTATTTCTAGGTTAACGAGTGATTGCACAAGACAATAAATATAGAAATTTTCAGAAACTTAATATGGATACCTAAGGTTGTCCTACATATTATCTATCTTATGAAGGTAAAAAAGCAAAATAATTTTAACCAGTCTCCTAGTTTTTCCACCTAACTGGATGAAATTTTCTCTAAACTTCAAAATGTAAAGGTTCATAGCTTTATGCTTGATATGAATGGTGGCATGTTATGACCTATCAACAAAAAAAGAAAAAAAGAAAAAAAAAAAGAAATGGTGGAATTTTATGAGCATTAACCTGTTGTGCACATCATAGAAATGTTATTCAACATTTGCCCATTGTCAATGTACCAAATACAAGTTTTTTTTTTTTTTTTTTCTAAATAATATTTTGTGTTCCTTTTTTTATTTCTTTTTTCTTTTTTCCTTTTGTCTTCTTAAATGGGAAACTGAAGCAATTTATTTAAAACCAAGAAAGTATAAAAGATGAGTTGCCATTCTACAAGCTCATCAGACAAACAGGGGCCCCTCTTAGCCAGATGAAGTGCAACCTAGTCGGCCAACCTTGGCTTCCAAAACATGGGAGAAGAAAGGAAGGCTTCTTTTCTTTATAAAGGTCAATGATCTTGGGACTCAAAATTTCAATCCCTCTTTCCCTGGGAAACCCAAGAGAACAATTGTTAAATCTTTTTCAATCCAAAGGGTGATAGTCCAAAGGATGCCTCTTTCATGCCTCCAATAAGGCAAGCATGTATGCCTTTACAGCCAAGCCAAAACTGTCTAGTTTGGAAAAGCTGTGACCATATTCCCATATGATCTTTGTAATTTGAGGTACCCAAAAGCAAGAGGTGTCTACTGAAACTCAACTCCCCACTGGACCTCACATCATAGCAAAGCTTTGTTGAATTCGACAAATCAAGCTAACAGATATTTTCAAGAACCTTTGGTGATGGGCGGAAATAGAGAATTGAGATAGTGATCTGAGTCCTGAAGGTAATCTGTAGATTCCCAACTATCTTAAGAATCCTTGCATTTCTTTCCCTTCAAATCCCCTACAAAATTGCAAGCATAGTACTCCTTTGGAGAAATGAGATGATGAGCTATTTTTTGGAGGTATGTGGAAATCATTTTCCTGGTTTTCTGAATGCTCAAATATTTTGGGGCTTGCATATTGAAGATTTTTGTTTTTGTGGGAAACATCGGTATTTTCCCCTTTTTATTTTTAATTTTGTGGATCTTTAAAGCAGTTCTAAAATGATGCCTTTTACTAATTAGTTAAGACATGCTTTATAGTTGAAAATAGGTCTTTTAATGTCTTACAATCTGTCACAATTTTAAAAGATTTCCTGTAACTTTGTATGAAGAACTGTTTCTGTAACTTCTGTTATTGGTCACTCTCTTGCAGTTCGATTTTCTTCATGGTCAATAATATATACAGATTGATTTTTTTCCATTGGGAGAAGAGTGAAGGGGGTTAGGTGGAGAAATTTATTTTGCTTTTGTTGATTGATGTTGAATTTGGCATGCAAGCAGATTTCAAATTTTTTTTTCATTAATGAGTTGATGTTCTTTGTGTCATACAGTCGGGAGTTTACTCACCGTGTGAAGTCTGTCTCCATGGCAAAGTTCACTTCACAAGAAGTTGAAGCTCTTCAAAAAGGTGGCAATCAGGTAGATAAATTGCTGATTTTTCTCAATTTGGCGGCAAGTTTTGCTTATTCTCATGCTTATGAGATGTCATCTCCTTTCAGCGTGCAAGGGAATTATATTTGAAAGATTGGGATACACAAAGGCAGAGATTGCCTGATATCAGGTGCAGGATATGTGACTTTTTGCTCGAGGTGCTGGACAACTTATACAAAACTAACACAGAATCCTTAAGAATATCTTTTTTCTTGCAGTAATGTTGATAAAGTACGGGATTTCATTAAGAGTGTCTATGTGGATAGAAGATATGCTGTAGGAAAGACATCTGACAAGCCTCCGAGAGATACACAGGCAATTCTTTCCTAAACCAATGTATACATAAATGTGAACACACACACACACACAGACTACACACACACACACACACACACGTATATATTTATATATACCATCTATACTATTAACCTTATATTTAACACAGCAAAATTTGCACTCATGACCTAAAATGTGATCGCTATTGAAAGTTAAGGTGTGATATTTGTGATGAATTTGACAGAACCTGAGAGACCGTGATGAGGAGACAAGACGAGCCAGTTCATATCACTCTTATTCCCAAAGTCCACCTTATGATTATCAATATGAAGATCGACGGTATGGAAAGCAAGCTGCTGTGCTTACTAGGAAACCTGGTTCAGACCGAGGCCTCTATGATGGGAAGATCTCAAGTTTTGTTTACAGTCCTGGTCGCTTAAGTGATCAAATGTGTGAGGATCGGTTTGCAAATGATGGCTCTGGTGATCCATTCAGGTCCAATATCCAGTCACCAAATTTTCAGAAGGGCATTGGATTCAGCAGTCCTCCTATTCATCCTTCAAGGGGTATCTTAATTGGAGATGCACAGCAACAAACAATAAATACCGTTGTGGAGGAAAACTCCAGGAGAGATGGGTTTCAACGTCCACAGGTGGTAGTACTGTCAACTTGCATGCTTATATTATTGAATAAATTAAAGGCACCAAATCATCAATTGAACAACAGAACTAGGAGTCTCTTCAAATAGTTTCTGCTGTAGATGTAGTTATATCACAGGGTTGCTATACATAATTTGATGAGCCTCAGTCTGGCAGACCTTCATTATGGAATGACTATTAGATGCCCATTAGATGCCCATCCAACATAAGAGCTAGAGAGATGTATGGATGAGTTCTACTCTTTCTATGTGACACATTAGATGTTCAAAACTTAACTAAAGCTAGTTCTAGATTTACATACGCTATGTTAATGATCAAGCAGATTTCCATTAGAAAGAACTCTTTGAACAACTTCTTGGTACTTGTCAAGCTTGTTTTTCTTGTATTTATCTTTAAAGATGAATGAAGATATATGTAAATATCTTAAGTCATCTTTATAGATAAATACAAGAAAAACGATCAATCCTTCAAAGATATGCAAAAAAACAATGGTTAGAAAGTGACCAAGTGTTGAGCTGTACAAAAATAGCCTGTTCTCTCAAAGAAAAAATCAAGGTACACCAAAGAAAATTATTGCACGCTCAAGGGGTAAGAAAGTCTTTGACAAAGGAGGCCGTTAGCTTAGCTCCTTGTTTGGCTGACTGGCCAACAATATGGTTGGCTGAATAGGGAACCCCAGAGAGGAGCAACCCAATTCACTAGCAACTTCTATGATTTTGTACATCCAATTATCAAATTTCCATGAACCTCTTTTCTTATTAATCACCCAAGATATTACAATGGCAGAATATCCTTCTATAGTTAGATTGGAAAGGCCTAGAGCTTTGGCCTGCAATAAATCCTCTAATAATGCCAATATCTCTACCTTGATAGCTAACCCCTCTCTCACCTGGTTAGAGTAGGCTCTCAACAGTGTGTCTGAGTGATCTCTAGTCACACCTCCAATACATATTTAACAATGGTTGTGCAAGGAACATCCGTCAACTTTACGAAACCTATTTGAAGGGGTGACCAACTAATCATAACTTTCATTTTGAACCTGTTTAAGAAGCAAACATTTTTCTACTCTAATATTAAAAAGAACAAAGGAGCATCTACTAAAGACTTGGTAAAACCCATAGGGAAGAGAAAAAGTAAATTAAGTCCCACATGAGATCTCCGTCTATCTAAAAAAATTCTTGCATTCCTCTCTAACCAAATAAACCTTATCAAGGATAAGACAATCACCTGCCAAATAGTCTTCCCTTTTGGAAGGGTTGCAAAGGCCTTAAAGGAGATCCATCATCCCTCTTATGCCTTTAGGAGGAACCTATACAATATTGGCTATGCGAAACAATCTTTGCCAAAGTTCTGGTGCAGTGGGACAATGAAGAAAGAGATGATTGACTGATTCACTATTCTTAAAACACACAACATAATGATCCGGGCTAAGAGCTTTGTAAGGCCTCCTCGGTTGAAGTTGGTTATTGGTATTAACCTTCTTATTAGCCACAAGCCAAGTAAAAGTCTTAACCTTTAGTGGAGCTTTTGAGTTCCAGATCAACTTAGCGGGAACAGAAAAGGTCAAGACTCAAGACAGGAGAGGGAGGAGCAACTGAGAGAGCTTTATAAGATGAGCTCACAATGAAAATACTTGAGGGTGTCAATGACACCCTACCATCTGTAAAGGAAGGTGGTATGTACACATGATGCAAAGATGAGAGGAGGCTAGTTAGTTCCTCAATCTTTGGATCTAAAAGGTTTCCATGAAAGTTGAAATTCCAAGATGGACTGGTAGCAGATTGATGTATAGTGGAGGAAATGAGCATGTTTCTAGACCTAATAATTTGGAACAGATTTGGAAATTGAAACTTGAGAGGATGCTTGCTTAGCCAAGTATCTTCTCAAAATTGAATTTTTGGCCAGATATTTGTTTTTGGTGGTTCATACATTTGATGAGAGATATTACACATTTTCTTGGCTAAGGGAGGTGCTTTTTTGCTCCTTGAGAAGGCTTTAATTGAGGTTGTTGGTTCTCGTAATTGTTCTTCTTTGCTTTCTTGTATTTCATTTCCTTCAATATAACTTTTATTTTCTGTCATCAAAGAAAAAGATTCTGCTTTGTTTGCTCCCCTTCTTTTTTAGGTGCTATTAGTTTCATTCTTATTCTCTTTTTGCCTATCTTGGACCTTTTCTGTTGTGCTGTATAAGTAGATTCACACTTTGGGTTCCAGATATAGTTTGGTTTTACTAGTCTAGGTTGATGATATAGGGGTGACTAAGAGGTCTCCTAGGCCCTTTATGAGACATTTTTAGTGCTTGATCTTGTTATTTGATGCAAATCCTATATTTGCTCTGCAAGAGTACTGTGCTAAAGCCTTAGCTCTTAAAGAATGCAAATTCTAATATTGCAATTCAATCCCCATGAAGGAAATTTGTCTCTCAAAGAGATCAAGACTTAATGGAGGAGTACCTAGATCAAGTGTATAAGGTGCATAGTTTCAGATTCACAATGATATCTTGTTGAGTTACCAATTTCCTATGAGTTTTATCATCTTATAATTTATATTTTGCATCTAGTTAGAGCTTAAGAATTCCTTGTTGCTGGTAATTTCTGAATTCAATACAGTTATTTTCTTAGAGTTTCTAATCGTTTCTACATTGGAGAGATTTCTTGGTTGGAAGCGATTCTCATCTGTATCAAAAACATGGTATTTCTAAATGTAGTTCTAATTGGTTTCTTTTAGAAACATTTTATTTGTACATAAAGTTCTTCAAAGTTTATAAGTAAGGTCCATGAGTGATCTATCAAAAAAAAAAAGTATGGTCCATGAGTAATGAAAATTTTAGTTTCATTTCTTTAAGCTGTATTTTAGTTAGATTATTGAGCATTGAATGTGTGGTTTCCTAGAGCCTTCTGGCTCATTTTTTAACTACTCTTAAACGCTCATTACTACCATACAACCACACAAGTACTCACCCTTTCTTTATTTTCAACTGTACTCTAAACCTTGTTCTTTAAGCCTTTATACTTTTACTTGAACACCAAATCCTAAATTTTGGAATCCAGAATATCAGCAATCAATTTCCTGGACTTTCCAGCTACATATTTTCTTTATACCTATCCTAATGTACCCATATTCCCATTATAAACTCCAAGACTCTTCTTTCATTGTAACATACTGTAAAACTATAAATTTCTTAAATCTTGGCCCACTAGATATATAAATGTAGACAACATTTTTAGAGTTCTCAATTGTTATCCTGCATCATATTACATTTATAAACTATATTAGAATGAGTTTTTTTTGGTTGACTGATTAGAGAAATAGTGGAGCACAATTGAAATTTGATGATTGCCTATCCAAAAAAAATAAAATTGAGATTTGGTGATAAGCACTTTGATCCTGGTCAGCCTTATGGAATTATTCAGATACATGGTGTCGGATGTTGAACTGATTGTAGAATAAACTGGCTTCATTTGTTACTCTGAGACTTAGATGATCCTCCACAATTGCTTGGATTACATTCTTGTACTTGGGAATCTCTTTCATCTATCTTAGCCTTTATTGACAGAATGAATAATTTTACTTTCCAAATTCAATGGGATTTGGTTAGTACCTTTTATAAATCTGAGTGTGAAATGAGAGCAGTTTGTCTCAAGGAGTAAATATGATCTGCAAACTGAACTGGAAAGTGATTTGATTGATCATGTGATATAGCTTATGCCCCCTTGCTTCTAGGTGCTTATTAATATACCTCCCATTTGCCTATATAGAAAGAATATGTTAGTGAAAACCTAACCTAATATTTACCTTTCCATGTCTGCAATATCCTGGATTGTTTGCTATCTTGCCCCCTCTTTCAGAGTTGTAAAATTGTGAGAAATGCAGTTTCTTTCTAGGATATACAATTACTGGCTATTTCGGTGTAAGGTACATGGGTGGGACGTATAAATATATAATTTACAGTATCACTGCTTGAGCACTATGTCTGTTAGTCTGCATGCATCAACTCTGGTTTTCTCAGTAGTGTAATACTTCCCATTCTATGTATTGTAGCAAATCCTCTACAATTCCGTCAACTGACAGTTAAATTATTAATTTATTCAGAGAACTACATCTTCTGGAAGCTTTGGATCATTTGATAGCAACTCCATGTCTATCAAGTCAGCTAATTCCAGTAATTTTATGGATGTTGTCTCAGAACCTGAGCAATCTACTGGTGGGGCACACCAGGATAAAATATCCGAGCTTCATGCATTACCGCGATCATCTGTTTCTGGATATCCTGTCAGCTTGGACCTTTTTGATGCACCCTTTGCACCAGAAACTGTGACTTCTTCAGCTTCATCTATTGATTTGTTTCAGTTACCTGTGACATCATCAGTTCCATCTGTTGATTTATTTCAACAATCCTCAGTTTCTTCAGTTTCATCCATGAATCCTCATCAAGCTTCCCAGACTTCACCACCTTCGGCTTTTGACTTCTTTGCTGAGATTAATCAGCAGCAGTCGGCAGCCACCTTGCATCAAAAGTTGCCAGAATTATCTGTCCCAAAAAATGAAGGTTGGGCTACATTTGATACGCCTACACCCATGACATCTATTGCAGGTACGACTGAAAATTGTACCCCTGCAAAAATACCTTCTACTGATGGAGGTCCTCCAGGAAAGTTGGACTCAGTTTTATCCATGGATGCAAGCATGCAGTGGCCACTATTTCAAGATTCTAATGCTCATGGTCCTTTATCAATGTCTAATCCATGGGATCAGGGTCTACATAATGTTCAAGCCTCCACTAATGTAACCAGTACCCCGGTAAGCTGCTGCAGAACGTAAACTATGTATTCCTTTTTCATCAAAGTTCCAAGAAAAATTAAGAAAAGTTGCAGGTTGGTTTGTAGTGTTATACCTTATGGGGAACTTTTGTAACATTTATAATTTCAAGCTAGCACACAATAAATTGAAGTGATCATTGAATTAACACGTTCCATCTGAGCAGTTATGGAATGCTTTTGAAGATGCTATTGGACATCTTTCGTTGGGAAGCATTCAACAAAGTAGCGAACCACATGTTGCAGTATCCAAGCCTTCAACCGCTGATCAGTTTTTAGGATCAAGAGTTTTAGAGGTTGTTACAGTGACCTGGTGATAGCGTCAATTATGTTGCTTTCCTTCAAGTAATTCTTACAGTTTTAGCTTTGCAGGACCCTGATAATGATGGGATTCAAAGAGCTGCTTCGGCTGGTGGCCCTCCTCTTCCTAGTGTACCAACTCATGTCACTGGCCCGCCTGATGCACCATCAGAGCTTGCCCTTATGGTTTTGATTTTTCTCTTATTTCAGCCTTTTTCTATATTTTTAGGCATTTTTCTGTTGATTGAATGGTAATTTATTTATTTATTTTTTGTTTAAACTATGAGTTTCTTCACTTTTGACAGGGAGGAACACAATCACAAAGAACTGATAAAAAATCTTCTAACCCATTTGATCTTCCATATGATTCTGATTTGGAACAGAGCAGTATGGTATGCCATAGGATACTTATTCTCTTAATAAATTGTTAACATTTATACCAGAAATTTGGCCTTATTTATTTCTTTATTTATTTTTATGTAATGCTAGATTTTTACCTTTTTATTTGTTTTAAAATGCTATATTCCAAAATTCTACTAACTCTTCTTAGAATCTTGGTGGTGATTCATGCTTGAATGGTCACCCTGAAGGTCAAAGCTTCAGGACTGTTAAGAGTGAGGAGAGAGTGATGACACATGTTGTGTACAATGACCTTCAAGGACAACTATAAGCTTGAACTTTATGAGAGCATGTTGAAACCCAACTGTGCATTTTGCTAGAATCTAGGTGGTTCACTATGTTTTCAAGTTGATTAATTTTAATAGTGTTTTTTAATTTATTTTATTCTCCTTTTTTTTTTTTTGCTTCATTACTTAGTTTCATGAGAGTTAGGAGCTAAGATTTGTAATAAGAGGTAGCTTTGTAAGTGGATATACATCCGGTATGAACTGGCAGTATTTCTGACTGACCTTAAAAGTGAGATTCTGTTCTTCAAATTTATATTGTATTATCCTAAGAGAAAATTATTGGCTAGCTAAGTTGTGGCATTGGTGATAATATGATTAAGGGTGAAACAGCCTTACATGGGTGTTGCAGATAATAAAGAAAAAAAGGGGCTTCTTTTTTCAGCTTGATCAGACTACCATTGGGTAGCACAAGGCTTGTTGATGGAGGGTCATCCAGAGTGTTCATTCCAAGGACATCCATATGGCTACCATGTCATTTGGCTATATTGATGTGTTGTTTTAAATGATAATGTTGCTGAAGAACCCAATGAGGCAAGTATGGGGCCATTTAACATATGTTGATATATGGTTATTGTACCCTGAATGAAGTCATTAACTTGAGATCTTGACATTAGGTTACTAATTCTGAGAAGTGGTTAGTTGATACGGTGGTCATAAAGCTATTTGGAGAGTTTTAAGGGCCTGACCATGGAAGGTTCCTCGGTTATCAAAAAAATAAAAAATAAAAAATAAAAAATGGTCATAAAGCTATTTATGCTGCTGTTGAACTCGTGTGGCTGACAAACTGCAACACTCATTTCTTTACAATTTGTAAACTTCTGTTTGCTGTTGCAGTAAAGCCTCAACACTCAATGCGGTGTATGCAATTGGGGAGTGAGTCCATATGTACATGCATGGTTTAAGGGACTCCATGGAAGCATCATCATTCTGATGATTAGAGGAAAAGATGAACCTCCTGTTAATTTTGGAATTTGAATGAGCTCACCAATCCAATTAGAGCCACATGATTATCCGGCGCAACCAAGCCTTTATCATTGATTGAAAAAAGGAAATTAATATTAATATACTAATGATGGATAGGGATATGCAACATCAAGGACTTAATGGTTGATAAGCCTATTTGCAAAACCTAATTTTTTGCCAGATGATTTGCACCTATGTTTTATTCTTTCTAAACCATTTATACTGTTGCAACAAAGAGCGTCATTGAATAAATTAGTAGTCCTTGGAGCTAATGAGAAGCGATATTTTGAAGGATTTTTTTCCTGAATCTCTTGAATTTATTACTTATTAATTAGAGCACTGATCTGACATTTATTTTCTTGATCCCTAAGATATTTTCTTTGGTATGTAAATGAACAATTTATAACAGCGCCCATTCTTGATCCCTAAGAATCCCTCTAAAGGTTGTAGCTAGGGGGATCATATTGTTGTTAATGAGACCATTGCTTTTATCAAAGACAGGCATATGTTGGATGCATTTTTCATTGCTAATGAGTTGTGAAGGACTGCATGAGAAATATGGATGAGTTTTTATTTTTATTTTTTTACAAGGGGGAGTTTAGAAAGAATATTGTAACCTATATTATTAAACCTATGTGATGGACAAGAAAGAACTCGGGCCAATTAAAAGTGGATGAAAGATTGTTTGGAAATAACCTTTTATCGTCTTGATTAGTGGGTTGGCTGGAAGGTGCTAGGCTGGCAATATGCCTTGTTTACGTTCAAGGTAGGGGGAGAATTTGAATTCATCATCTTCATTTTGTGAAATATACCATAGTCCCAAAACTCGATGATCCCCTAGCTACAGTGCCTTGCTGTAGACTGGAGAGTTGTGCCTTGTATATTTTTTAACAATTTTAATTATAAAAATGACTGTATATTGAAATTTTATATTTCATTTGATACTTATTTAAATGCTTGGAATCTTGCTGCTCATTATTATATTGGTTGGGTTGCTTGGATTGGACTTTCGGATCACATTTGGTGATTGAGTGTATGATAAATGTTTGCATGTCTACATTTACTATATCTTATAAAATTGACCACCCATAGGTTGCATCTCATTTAACTTAGGCATTCACCTTTTGTGCATTATTGCACCTTGCACCTTGCACCTTTCAGAACAATGCTCTGTACAGGGATTAATACTTTTTTGATAGGTCACAGTGATTGATATCCCGTGGAACAGATTGCAGTGCAGTTAGGGAGAGTGAGATGGTTGAATGTCCCATTAAGTACTGAGGTCTCCCGTTTAGTTGTAATCCTTGAATCCTCGAGTTTGGGACCTAGACAATGAAAGCATTTTAAGGAGGATTGATGGATGGCTAAGTCCTTTTGCTCCCTTGGAGGGACCATAACTTGTCTAGTCTTGCTTAGCCGGTTTTCCCTTCTGTATCTGTAGGATGCTCATTAGTGTTGCAGACAATACTTGAAATTCAGAGAGAGATTATATGTGAAGGATTGAGGGGGACTGAAGAGATCATTTAGTTTGATGGGGTGTGCTTATATTCCACATCTTAGAGTTGGTTTGGAATTATGTCAAAGTTGCTTTTAGTAGAGCCCTCATAGGTGGACAGGGGAAACCCACCTAACCTTTTTGCCAGATATTAAAAACTTAGATTTAATGGCCTGTCTCTTGTGTGTAAAATTGCCTGCACTCCAAATTAACATTTGAACCAACGCCCAATAAATTCACAAGGCTTGGATTTCATGAGTGCCAAAGGAGAAGACCATTCAAAGAGATGTGATATCTTCTCTTTTCCTTTTCCTTTTACCCTTTTTATTTATTTATAAATTATTATTGTTGACAGGCAATATTTTTGACAATCTATCCATTTAGCCCCTCTCACTGCTCATATTATGAGTGGTTAATTTAGAACCTTTTTTGTGTGCCGGAAAATATCTTCATGATGAAGTCAGTATGCACATCTTGTTCTATTATTTGTCACCTGGAGAAGACAAGCAATTGGATCTTTCAAGTTGTATTTTTATTTATTGTTATTGTTTTTCAGGATTGATTTTTATACAAGCTAATATATTATCTAGCCACCCACACCCCTTTTTTCCTTGTTTGTCATTTTGAGGGTGGGAATAAAATATGCAAATGTTGGGGAAAATATATGCATCTGCAGATGTGGATTATCTATTATGTTTTAATCTTGGCATACATTTAATTACAGTTCTTGGACATGAGCTCTCTCCAAGCAGCCCTGCCATCAAATCCTCAGTTGCCATCTGCATTCCTTGGTGGTGTAACTCAACCATGGTTTCCTCAAAAACCAGTCACACCTTATATCCCAGCTGCACCTCAAGGTAACCTTTTATGGATTGCTCCCAGCAGAATTTTATATTCTATTTAACTATACTTTTCTATATATAATCAGATTTTGGTGTGATTTGATAGGGGGCTTAGCGTATGTGGCAGGATCAACACCAAGCTCCCAATTACCGTAAGTCATTCTTCTTCCTTTAGTTACTTTTTGTAGATGGTTGTAGATAATAATAGTCTTCACCATTGACCACTTTTCCCCAATGGCTCAGTCATTGCTACATGGCAAAAGGACCAAATTTTATGCAATTAATCTTTTGTATTTATACGTAGTTGAGATGCAACCTATAACTATAAGCAACCCAGCAATTTTTGTTTATGCCTTTATTGTTTTTCATGTCAATCTTAATGATTTGACTGATGGGTGATTGATTTGCTGAAAGAATTATCTGATTGGATGATTTCCTCTTAAGATCGTTGCAATCACCCACTTTTAGCTGACTACAGCTCACCATATCATGATAAGAGAGTTTTGCTATCATTTCATCAGAAAGTGAACAGTTGATTAGTGAGATGCTTCCTTGAATTTATCATGATGTGGGCGTGCTTTGACTGGAAAATACTAGCTCGTGCTGAAGTGAGAAAGTTTATAGCTTCAAGTAAAGAGCCTTTTCCCCATGATTAGGGCCTTCACCTACTTGTTCAAATGAGTTGGCAAATGGTTGCAGAAAAACTGTGGCAATACTTGATGAACTTTATTGTAGTTTAGTTTGCTTCCATGAAATATATTTTTGTAGAAGATAAATTTGGAGTGTATAAAAAATATCCTTCACTGAAATGATTTAAAAAGGAAAATGAGCTACCACAAGTAAGTCTCCAATAATTATCTCATGTCACCATTTCGGCATAAGAAACTAGGGCTCAAATCCACCACTAGATAGTTTGTGCATGGTGGATAAGTTATAGCCTAAATCAGCCTTTGCACAAATTTTAACCACCTGATTAGAATTCCCTTTTTAGAATATTATTGGACCTACTTACATTTTCCAAGACTTTCAACTAAAATTTAATAGGAGTTACTAAATCAAGTCAATTTTGTTACTTCTGATCTGCTGAAGAAGACAGTTTGATGTTGATTTGTGATCCTTTCTTGATGTGCTGCTGTGATGAGATGTTAGTGGGTGCTTGTAGTTCACTCAAAGAGGCAAACCCCAATCTATCTATCAGGGATATATCCTTCTTTCTTAAGAAGATATCAACAATGGTGGGGTATGAGTGGGTTGCAAGTTGCTGGATGTAGCTTAGATTAGTTGAGAGGAGCCCAACCTGGATATATTGTTCTGATGTGATTATGGATAAGCTTGTCCCTCTAATAAAGCAATACAAGGGTTGCTGCCAAAGAAGCTTAATTTGTCAGTTTTGAACTTTGATGCAGCCCCGTCAATTGAAAGGGAGTTAACTGGTTTTACTTATCATGGATTGAAAGTTGAAACATTGTAAACAAGAGAGATATGTCAGATGGCCACTGTTGATTTCTCAAACAAACACTTGAAAAATCCTTATTTTTCTATTAGAATAGATTGCTTTTTCAAATCTTTTTGTGCTCTATGATATTTGCAATCTTGACATTATTTCTGTTTGTATTCTGCATGTCAGATCTCTGCTGCTTGTTTATGTGATTTATTCTTGGTAATGTAAGCTAATTAAGAAAGTTGCGGATTTAACAGGAATGGCCAAACACAAGGCCCTGTTGCTTCTATTGGAGGAAACCCTTTCGCATAGGATGCTGTGGTTGAAAGGAATGTTTTCATCATCCTCTTCCTTTGGTGTTGTTGAAAGGTTTTCCATGACTAATTATTTTCAAATCTCTTCCATATATTAGAATCTTTTCTTTCCCTTCCCCCCTTTGCTGTCTTATTTGCCTGTATTCTTTTTTATTTATTTAAAATAAAACCTGTGTACAAAAACTAGCAGAAAATTTGCAAGGTCCCAGAAATTCTTAGTGATTTGCATCAAATTCTGGCCTCATGTTTGTATCCTAATTGTAGTTCAAGAAAAGGGCGATGTTATATAGATGAGTGTAGCTATAAGGATTGTATTAGGTTATGTGTTTCTTTGGGTTCAACTTAAGATGTGGATCTGTATTTACCTTCTTTGCCCATGCTTCAAATGAAACATGCAACAATGATCAGCTGACTTTACTTTGTATTTTTCTCTATTTTTTTCTAATTGTTTCTCTGTATGTTACGATTGAAGATTGTCGACTGCTTTACTTGAGACAGTTCTTCTGTTTTATTTATTTTTATTTTTTTGCCTTTTCCTCCTAATTGTTGCTTGTGTGTGGTTGCACCTAGGCCAATGGAGCAACGACTCCCTAGCTATAGTGCTTTTGCTTGCCAAGGCTCGTGCCTTGTTGGAGAGGCATGTCTTTTCTCTCTCTCTCTCTCTCTCTCTCTCTCTCCCTCTCTCCCTCGTCTTCTTTTTAACACTTTTAGTCTTGATGGTAGATTGAAATTTTATAACTCCATTGGATGCTTCCTCCTATGCTTGGAATCTTGAATTTTTTATTGCTTGGATTGGATTTTGGATCATATCTTACAAAGTTGACTTATGCCTAGGTCTCGCCCATGCCTAAGTCCTGTGTTGTGGTAGGATTCCATTCTCTATTCAAACTTAAGATCATTGAAAGTGAACGCTTGAGATCCTAATCTGATCATGTCAAATCATACTACTAACATAGAAACTATGACCTTTTGCTCATGCCCTTCACTATGTACCATGGCCACATCTGGATTCCAAATCCTAGACACATCACCACACTGCTTATATGCTGAAAGAGATATAACTTAATCCATTTATAATGATTCGTATGATATGCTGATACATTATCAAAGATGAATGTCTTGAGTGGCTTTTTAGGCATACAATTCCAACAAATATCCTCGAGAAAACTAGTGTTTTCTGAATTATATGAAGCTAGTAAGCAAACAGTGAAGCCATGGGTATTTGAACCCGAGTATCCGGGAAAAAACATAATATTTGATGGAAGAACGGGAGGTCCTTTTGAACAACATGTTATAATAGGAAAGCCTTATATCTTGAAATTAATTCATCAAGTTGATGATAAAATCCATGGACGTTCCAGTGGACATTATGCACTTGTTACACAACAACCCCTTAGAGGAAGGGCCAAGCAAGGGGGACAACGGGTAGGAGAAATGGAGGTTTGGGCTCTAGAGGGATTTGGAGTTGCTCATATTTTACAAGAGATGCTTACTTATAAATCTGATCATATTAGAGCTCGCCAGGAAGTACTTGGTACTACGATCATTGGAGGAACAATACCTAACCCTGAGGATGCTCCAGAATCTTTTCGATTGCTCGTTCGAGAACTACGATCTTTGGCTCTAGAATTGAATCATTTCCTTGTATCTGAGAAGAACTTCCAGATTAATAGGAAGGAAGCTTAATCGAATCGGACTGAATCAGAATTTTTCTTCTATGATCGATCGGTATAAACATCAACAACTCCGAATTGGATCAGTTTCCCCTCAACAAATAAGTGCTTGGGCCAATAAAATCCTACCTAATGGAGAGATAATTGGAGCATCTTCTCTTGAGCACAAATGCTTAATGTGCGTTATATATCATACAATAGCAGCCACGAATTGTGTGGTGTAGTCATTGTTAGAGACAAGAATCAGGAGGAAATCAAACTTGAACCATTTGATGATTTTCAATCTCAACTCGTTATCCTTCACAGGGTTCTCATACTTGGAGGGTATTTGATAAAATTTCCATCAAAATTGAAGGTTGGGTGAAATAAGTAGAGAATGGCTTAATTTGTTCAAGCTCTGCCCATGGAGTGGTGCCAAACCTGAGGCATTATGCTTCTTAGAGTTGATTCACTGGCTAACCATTGGTGTTAATGGATCGTGTTCATATAAGCGTTGAGATTCAAACAACACGATCTAATTATTAAATAGGTAATATATCATGTTATTTGTTTAATAATCGGTAGAGTTAGATTTTATTTGAGTCGATATGATTAACCTAACAATAATCACTTTGACTTGTCAATCATTCTTTAATCATCGATAAGTGGGTAGTTGTGATATTGTGTGTTGGGAATACATTATTTTATTATATTTTTCCACTTAAGATTTCACACCTACCAAAAAAAGAAGCTTCCCCGTCAAATAAACTCTCCCATTTTCATGCAAAATTTTCTCCAAGTTAGAAAATAAAAATAATTTTATTAAATATTAAATGTGATTAATGATATTTTATAAAACATTATCGTTATTAATAATTAGTGATATGTTTGGATATGCTTCTTATTTTTTATTTTTAAAATAAAAAAATAATAATAGTTTTTATATAGCATATTAGTATTCTTAAAAGTTTTCAATAATAATTATATATGTATATATATAAATTAGGGCACCATGTGTGCACAAATAATAAAGTTTGACTAAGATTTGAATTAAGATTTATTATTATAAAATTATTAAAATATTAAATGAAAGATTAGGTTGTTAGGAGAAAAGTGTAATTTAATCCAACTTTCTCATTGGGAAACTATATTATATTATTGCCATTTGTTTATATGCCCAAATAACAAAGATGTCGGTGACTTTTTAATTTTTTATTTATTAAATAAATGGAATAAAAATAAAAATAAAAATTAGACATTCATACATATATAAGGTAAAAAAAAGCTCCTAAGGCGAATAAAATCTCCTCAAATTTCCATGCAAAATTGTTTTTTAATACAGAAAATAAGAACATATGTATAGTTTTTATTTTATTTTTATTATTTTTATTTTTTATCTAATTCTAATTATATTTGATTTTATTTTTTATAGTAAAAAATAAAAACTTTATTTTTAATTTTTTTTTTAGTATTTGTCACAAGCCAAACATTGCGTTATTTTTTTTCCTTCTTTTGTAGTCTAGAATTTTTATTTTTCTTTTTGAAAAATAAAAATAATATTAAACAAGATATTTACATTGGCTACTAGACACATATCTTATAATATCTTCTTTACAGATGCAAAAATACTTCAAAAAAAATTATCAAATAATTACATAATAATCAAAATTAAAATCCTTTTTACCATTATCATCTCTTGAAAAATTATAATTTTTTGGTTTGTTTGATAATTGATTTCGAAAATAATTTTAAAAAAATTGTTTTCGAAAACTATTCTCTAATTTTTATAAAATAAAAGTTATTTGAAAACTTAATATATTTTTAACATATTTTTAATATTTTTAAATATAATTTTTTTAATTTAATATTTTATTTTTAATAATTTTATATATTTATATAATTATTTTCTAAAACAATTCTTAGAAAAAAAAAAGTAAAAAAAAAAAAAAAAATTAAAAGATGTTATCTAAAAATAAAAAATAATTTTTATTATGGAGTATGTTTTTTATATTTTTTTGTTTTGAAAAATAGAAAACTGAAATAATACTTAATATTTTTTTCATTAGATTTTATGAAAAGAAAATGGGTCAAAAATGCCCCCACATAAAAACACATTATAAATTTGAAAATATATTATATAAATAGAATATAAATTACAGCTAGATGTGTGAGAGTCGATGAGAAATTCCACTTTTCAAAGTTGTGGGAGACAGTACTGTCTCCCGGTCAATATCATACCAAACAATGAGGAGGACACGCATTCATATACAAGCAGACAAAGTAATCGATTTTCATCTCTTTCTCACTCGGTAAGTCCTCACTTTATTTTTGTTTTTATTGTATTTAATCATCCATCTCCGAGGTTTATCGGAAGAATAACTCGAGGAATTCATCAAGACCACGAAGAAATCTCTTTATGGTTTAAAGCAATTTCTTAGACAATACTATAAAAGATTTAATGTTTTTATGTTTATAATTAAGTTTATCGTAAGAAATTATCTAATGACTCTTTTATTTATTTATTATTATACGTTGATAACATGTTAACTACTTGCAAAAATTTGTTAGAGATTAATAGATTGAAAACTTAACTTTGGGGAGAGTTTGAAATAAAGACCTTAGAGTTATGAAGAAAATATCGGATATGAAAATTCATAAATGCCGAGAAATAAGAAAATTGTGCTTATCATAGAGTACATTGAGAAAGTGTTGGAATGTTTTAGAATAAAAGAGTCAAAGCTGGTGAGTACTTCATGAGCAACTCCCCTCAAACTTTCAAGTGATTTATCACCATAGACTAAGGAGGAAGTGGACCAAATGACATGTGTTCCTTACGCTAATGCAATTTGAAGTATTATATATGTTATGGTTTGCACTAGGGTAAACATTTCACATGCAATTAATATGGTGACTAGATGTATGGATTGTCTTGAAAAGGTCTATTAGCTAGTGCTGAAATGGATATTTCAATACTTAAGAGGAACAATACACGTTAGCTTAGTATATAGTGTAATTAGTGACGTAAGGAATATATGAGTACCTCAAGATTTCGCCTAT
The DNA here is from genome assembly GCF_004353265.1 of Vitis riparia. NCBI lineage: Eukaryota > Viridiplantae > Streptophyta > Magnoliopsida > Vitales > Vitaceae > Vitis > Vitis riparia. The sequence goes on along the minus strand of NC_048438.1, from coordinate 1,437,257 downwards.
AAGTCAAGGTCACTAAAGACCTTAATGTTTGTTCAATATTATCTCAAGATTGAAAACTCATGTAACATGGTAGCATGATGAAATCATGACTACTTGATAGTCAATGTCATGATACCCCATAGGTTTTGTTCAACGTAATCAATCATGAATACTAGTATACTTATTACGGGAAAACTATCATGATAATTAAAATAAGCTATCCCTCTCATTATTAAGTAGTGCACTGTAATGTTAAATATGAATCAGTTGTAAACAATTTATCAATTTGCAAGAAATTTATGACTTGAATTTTCTATACAACTCATAATGTATCTAAGTTATGCGCAATATAATTAATGTAAACCTAAATGATCAAAACAATTATAATGCATTAACAGCACAGTAAAGTGAAATTGAAATTATAATTTAAATATTAGTGAAATGCACATATTATTATAATATGTCATGCGTTTAAAGGTTATATCCTTACTTTTTTAGGAATGAGAATCTTTGACAATTATACCATTAATTTCCTATATGGAATATTCCCATGCAATTATAAATATATGTAGTAAGATATTTTGATCGAGAGAGCTTTTTTAGGTGTAATTGGGACTTTAGGATTTAAGAGTTGTAAGATTGTAATATCCTTTAATAATAGTGGAAGTTCTTCATTTTGGCCAAAATTACACATAGGCTTTAGGCCGGACCACATAAATCATCATATGTTTTGTATGTTTCTTCTTTTATTTTCAATCTTTGTCAGAGATTTTCATACTATCTCTAATGGGATTGCTTTCTGTTGGAAGATTTATAATATTTAAATTAATTTAACTTTTTAAAAAAGGTTTTTGAATTGATTAAACATTAGTTTTTTTTATTTAAGTAGGAAAATGTTGGTGGATGTGATCATCTTTTAGTGTGAAATCTATGCATGCCAAGATAAAGGAATTAGCACAATACAAAATATAGCAAAATAAGAAAAAATTTCTCAACCACATTTGGCACCTTGTATGGAAAATTCAATACTAAAGTAGGTAGCCATGGAATCTTCCTGCATTTATTTTTTTTTTAAATGCATTTTATAACTTAAAAGATAAATAAATAAATTAAGAAAAGAAAAGCATGGGCTAGCGCTGTCATACTTGACATATTCTCTGTCACAACATAAATAATTAATTTTCATCACCTTCTCACGAGTCTTTTTTTAATTTATTATTATCATCCATCTCCGAGGCTTCTTGTGCTCAGAATCAAATACTGAGAGAGAGAAGAAGACAAAGAAGAAGAAGGCTTCTTGTGCTCAGTATATATCCGATACTCAGAGAGAGAGAGAGAGAGAGAGAGAGAGAGAGAGAATCCAATACTGAGAGAGAGAAGACAGAAGAAGAAGGCTTATTGCATGTGCTCAGTATCCAATACTGAGAGAGAGAGAGAGAGAGAGAGGAGGAGGAGGAGGAAGAAGAAGAAGAAGCAGAAAATACTGAGTCCTTTCTTGAATTTTGATCTGTAAGCTCATCCCTCATCTTCTCTCCAATTTTCTTTTTCCACATATGTTCTTTCTTCTAATCATTTTTCATTGGGGTTGAAAGATGACATTTTATTTATTTATTTATTTTAAATGTGATATATAATATAAATGAAAATATATATAATAAAATTATTTAAAATTTTACTAAGTAAAAAAATTGCAAGTATAATATCTCACTAATTAATATTCATCACCAGTGTATATTTTTTTTTTTAATTTTTTTTATATATTCATTTTTTTTCATTCATGTTAAAACGTTTATTTTAATTTATATGTCATCCTTTTAAGTTTCTTTTTAGTTTAGCATAAATTATATTTCATGACTCATTCATTATTTATTTATATTTTTTTAATCTTTTCAAATATAAATTATAAAGAGAATTTAAATTAAAACAAAAAAAAATGTGGTTTAAAAAATAATCTGGATTAAAACCCAATAATTGGACATGGACCTTCTTCTCAATTAATTTTTAATTAATTACCTTTTTTAATTTGAGGCCAAATTAAGCTAGTTAAGCAAGAATTGATTTTTTCATAACAAATTCTTAATTAGAGAGAAAATAGAAGAAAAATATTAAAAGATTATTAATATAATTGAAAAATTAAAATATTCTAAATTTTTGAACTTGTATTTATTCTTTATATTCTTTATATTTTAAATTTATTTTTATTTTTAATTGATATTATTGAATAGATTTTATATGGAATTTTAAATCTAAAATATAAGAAATGATGTAGGTTTATAATAGATATTGATATCATGATTATTGTATATTCGTGTTTCAAGGGCTATAGAAGTGCTTTCTGGCCAATGAAATGGAGGGTGAGATGAAGAAGAAGCTTCTAAACAAGGTGGAAAAACCAGGAGGAGAAATAGAAGTTGATGATGAAGGAGAAGAAGGGCATGAGCAGCTTAAGGACAAGCTATGGAGTGAGACAAAGAAGCTTTGGGTTGTTGCAGGCCCTGCCATATTCGCCAGATTTTCGACGTTTGGTGTAAACATCATCAGCCAGGCATTTATCGGCCACATCGGCTCTACTGAACTTGCTGCATATGCTCTGGTTGCCACTGTCCTCTTGAGGTTTGCAAATGGCATCCTGGTAATGTATCACATCTTCTTCCAATTCTTTTCCTTATGCAAGTGGAAGCTTTAATGTCACTTATTGTTGCAATTACATAAAAATAAAATAAATCTATTTTTCGAGGTACACAAGGTTTTAATATAGTTAGACCGATCATTCGGAGCTAGTAGTGTAGAATCATATCGTAACAATCAAGTTTCATCAGCTCAATTAAAATACCATAAATTCAAAATAAGGATAATTTATATTAAGGGTGATCATGACTTGGGGGCATCATTATGTGGTGTCTGTGAAGCCACTCACTTGCAGCCTTCATCATACAAACAAAGCAGTCCAATTTTGATCTCTGAGTTAACCATCTTTTTATTCAATCATTTGCTCAAATTAATGGGTTATGGGTTATATTATATTCGTTGTCTGCAAAATATGGGTTGTTTTTAATTAGGAATTATTTTGCCCCTTTGATCAAATACCTCATAAAGCTTCATTGATAATAGAAAGAGAACAAGGGATGTGAAGAAGATATATCATTCCACAAGATGAAAACAAATTTGTTTTCAAAATTTTTGATGCTTGGTTTGGGAATTCTTGATTTTGTTATCTCATTGTATGCTTTACATTAACTTCTAATTTGGAGAAAATTAAGGGGGTGTTTGGCAAAAGTTAATATTTATTATTTAATGACTTTAATTAACTTTAAGTTAAATTATATTTAGACTGTTAACTTATAACTTATTATTTAATTCTTACTTTAAGTATAAAAATTATTTGATAAAATTAACTTAAAATTTATTCTAAATCATCAAATTAATATATTTATTATCATAAATTATAATTAGAATAAAGAAGGTTAAGTAACGACGAAGGTCGAAAAATAGAAAAAGAGATCATAAAGATAACTATAGGCCAAATGATGGATTTTCAACTGAATGTTACTATGTATACATGCATAAATGTTCATCCATAGGTTAAGTTTACTCTATTCCCACATTACCTTTTCTTAATTTTCCTCCCATCTCTTATCCTCACTTAAACCCTAACCACCCAAATGCCCAAACTCGTCACCTTTCTCTGTTACCCTTCACATTTTTCAGTCTTCTTTCATTCTTTTTCTCAACTTCGCTATAGGTATCTTCAATCATATTAGCACTACCGTGGCAATATATTGGTGACCTTTTCCTTTTTTTCTCCTTTTCTCTTCCTTTTCTTTTCCTTTTAAATTTTTTTGACTCAGACAGTATCTGATAATAAACTTATGTTTCACAATCTGATCTGTTGTGAAGTATGAATGAGTTTAATCTCTTATATTTTGATTGTGTAGTTGGGCATGTCAAATTCTCTACAAACTCTATGTGGGCAATCCTTTGGTGCAAAGCAGTACCATATGCTAGGCATATATCTTCAAAGATCATGGCTTGTTTTAACCATTACATCACTCTTTCTTCTCCCGCTCTTCATCTTCACCGCCCCGATCTTGAAGGCTTTAGGTCAGGAAGAAGAGATTGCACAAGTTGCTGGATATGTTTCCAGGTGGCTAATCCCGGTTATGTTTGCCTTCAATGTGTCCTTTACCTGCCAAATGTACCTACAAGCACAGAGCAAGAACATGACAATAGCCTACTTGGCAGCGTTTTCGCTCGTAGTCCATGTGTTTCTCTCCTGGCTTTTGGCAGTGAAGCTCAAGTTTGGACTCGAGGGTGTATTGGCGTCCACAGCTTTGGCGTATTGGATCCCCAATATCGGTCAGCTCATGTTTATTTTCTATGGAGGATGTCCTGACACTTGGAAGGGTTTCTCATCCTTGGCTTTCAAGGATCTATGGCCTGTAATCAAGCTTTCTCTATCATCTGGCGTTATGGTCTGGTAAGGACTTCTTCAAATCTTCTTTCTCAACTAGTTTTCAGGAAATTGGTGATCACAAGTATTCAGTTCCTTTCTTAGTACTTTTCTAGATCCAAACATTACGTTAAGCTTTTGAGACAACCAGGGTTTTTAAACATAGGTGTGGCCCATTTTCTTCGAGTTTAAGGCTTTGGGGCAACTGGGAGTTCGACTATAGTATCATTGTTTTTTTGTTTTAAATAAAAATCTGGAAATCTGATTTTCACAACTGTATGCTGCCATTGACAGTCTTGAGCTCTGGTACAACACAATATTGGTTCTCCTAACAGGAAACATGAAGAATGCCCAGGTTGCCATAGATGCACTCTCCATCTGGTACTTCTTTTTCCCCTCTAGTTTTTGGGTTTTTCTTCACTCATTTGCTTTCATGTGTCTATATTGGCTTCCTCATTTGCAGCCTCAACATCAATGGGTGGGAGATGATGATCTCTTTTGGATTCTTGGCTGCAGCAAGGTATTATTAGTACTGTTGCGTTTATCATCAACTCAGAAACATAAATTTATAAAATTTAACCATGTTTTGGTTGGAAACATTTCAGTGTTCGGGTTTCAAATGAGCTTGGAAGGGGGAGCTCACAAGCAGCAAAGTTTTCAATAGGGATGACAGTCATTACGTCCTTCTCTATAGGATTCGTACTATTTATATTTTTCCTGTTCTTCAGGGGACGCCTAGCTTACATTTTTACAGACAGTCATGATGTTGCTAGGGCAGTCGCAGATCTGTCCCCTCTATTGGCTTGCTCCATGCTTTTGAACAGCGTTCAACCGGTTCTCTCAGGTAAATTCTTAATCTCTTTTAGGATATAAAACATGGGGGTGATGTATGGATTTGAATCATTGAGCTAGGATGATATATTCACAGGAGTTGCTGTTGGGGCTGGCTGGCAAAGCATTGTGGCATGTGTTAACGTAGCGAGCTATTACCTAATAGGGATTCCAACTGGAGTTGTGCTCGGTTATACCATCAATCTTCAAGTTAAAGCGAGTTATCCGATCGTTTCCTTACTAATTTTCATGCTAGATTTGTAGTTGAAGTAGCATAGTCTACAGAGCTAGAAAATAGATTAACCATATATGTTAAGCTAATCAACATACTTTTTCAAAGCTATACACATTCATGATATTATGTCTTCTACATTTATCCTTTTGAAGGTCATGTTTATATTTAACTATTGACAAGTTAAAAACTTCCTAAGTTTAATAAGAGTTCCTCTATTTATTTGGATTAATTTTGTTATAATAATTTGTGACTTGGAAAAATTGTATGGCCTATATTGGAAGTTGTTCGATTTGATAAAAATTTTACAAAATCAATGCTCGAACTTAAAGTGGAAATCTAGAGTATTCACTTGCACAAGTTATAAGATTCATCCACAATAATAAGAACCTTTCAAGGATAATAACAACCTAACAAGAATGAATAGTAATACTCCAAGAACATCCAACAAAAAAAGATATTAGATATAACATGGAAAAACCTTTCAAATAAAGGTAAAAAATCACGAAATTTTTTTTTTCTTCTACTTTAATAAAATGGAGATACAAATTATTAAATCCTCACTGGTTTCTTCACTTTAAAAACTTATATGGAAATATATGTGGTGAGAATCCATCACCTCATAAAATAATAAATAGAAAGAGGTGAGGAAGAAATCATACTATAAGGACTTTCCCAAAAAGATTGATATATAAAGGAATATGTAATTTCACCCTTGAACCCTAGAATAGTGCTAAAAAAATGAACTCACTTTTCTTCCCTTTTTCTTAACCAACTTTCACCAACATACCAAAGCCTTAATGCTATTTATATTTGGCTTAGTCAATATCCAAATATAAAATAGCCTAATACATGGGCTTAGAAAACTTTCATGGGCTTAGAAACTTTCATGGGTGAGATAATTAAACTTAGCCCAACACTTTAAAAATTCTGTGAATGGGTTGTTCATATGATCCAATGAAATAGAAGAGAGATTATTTCTATGATTCAATTAAATGATTCAAATACTTCTTTGCACAGTTTCTCATATTTTTAGCATACATGAAAAATACTCTATAATCCATCATATGAACTTCAATTTGCCATCACTAAATTGTTTGTCCTTGCAATGGTATGTTTTGTAGGGTGTTTGGATGGGAATGTTGATTGGAACATTTCTTCAAACTGTTGTTCTTATCATAATCACCTATAGGACTGACTGGGAAAAACAGGTACTTGTTTTTTTTTATTAATTTATTTCCTTAAATTTATAGAATTGTGAAGGTTGTGTATCTGCATTTTTGTAGGTATCTCGTGCTCGTGCTCGTGTAAATAAGTTGTATCTAACAGAACCTAAGGAAGCTGATCCCAATATGCAAGACGTGTGAGACATCAACTTAGGGCCTATTTGAGAATGGCTGATAAAAGTTCAATCTCCAATGTTTTTTTCTGTAGCGTGTCTATGAAAAACACTTTAATAATTAACGGGTTATGTTTAGATACAAACCAAAAAAAATACTTTTTGTAATATTTTCGGTAAGGTGTTATATACAAAAAAAAAAAAAAAAAAACATTTATCATGGGTCAGTCCAATAATCAATTCAAGTAATTCTTTTCTCTAATAGTATTTTTAAGAGAACCACTTATCATAAGTTTTTCTAGAAAATATTATAAGTGATTTTTTTATATTATAAGTGATTTTTCAAAAATTTAAAAATATTTTATAAATATTATCAAAGACTTAATTCTTTTTTTTTTTTTTTCAGAAACACTTTTTAAGGTAAAACTGCTACGAGAATTATTGTCAAACAAATAGACATTGTACTTCAAAGAATTATTGTATTCAAGACTATATTTGGTTCCTAGGAAGCAAAAAAATAATATACAATAAAAAAAATGATTTTATCATATTTGGTTTTACCATAAAAATATGATAGAAAACTAAATATAATTAAAATTGGTTAGAAACTTACACATTTTAAAATTATTTAATAGAAGATTTAAAATAATTGAAAGGAGTTTGAAATAACATAAAAAAAAAATAGCTTATGAATCTTAGTTTTTTTTTTTTAATTTAAAATTTCCTTTATTTTTTATTTTCTTATATTTTTCTTTCTCCTATTTTCTCCTAAATTTTTTAGGAATCAAACAATCTTCAACTTTCATAAACTTGTAAGTCATGATTCATGTTGACTTTTGATGGCATTAGATTATGTACATGAACATGATTTTAGAAAGTTCATAATGAAAAAACACAAAAGTGAAACAATTTCGATTCGACACATAGAGAGAGATGCATCTCTTTACTTCTTTGTAGGTATTGAAAAAACAATATTGATATAAACTTCGATCACACATAAGGTGAATATTTCAACTTTAAAAATGTGTGCATTGGGATGAAATTAAACAAAATTAATTAATGATGTCTTTCTTTTTAGATTAATTTTATAAATTTAAACTAATCACCAAAATATAAAGTTTCATGAACAACCATAGTTATACTTCAAGAATTATTATATTTCCATAATCTTTCTTAGGAATGGCAACGGGGCGGGTTCGGGACGGGTCGCCCCTATCCCAACCCCGCCCCGTTTAGCTTTTTTTTTTTTTTTTTTTTTTTTTTTTTTTTTACTTTAAAAATTTTAAATTACATTAAAATAAATATATTTTATAAATAATAAAATTATTATATTTTTTATAACTTATTTTTTTTAAAAATTTATTATTATCTATATATTAAAAATATTAAAATTAAATTTTAAATTAAATTAATTTTAAAATTAAATTAAATTAAAATTTAAAAATAATTTTATATGTAAACGGGGCGGGGCGGGGCAATACCCGAACCCGCCCCGGGTTTAAAAAAAAAATCTCAAACCCGTCCCAAACCCGTTTAATAAATTTTAACCCCGTCCCATTAGGGGCGGGGCGGGTACCCGAAAAAACCCGCCCCCCGTTGCCATCCCTAATCTTTCTACATTCTATAAAAGGTCAAAGTTTAGTTATTGGACAATTTGAGGGAAAAAACAACGGAAAGAAAAAAAAGAAAAAAAAAGAGAGATAAAAGTAAAGAAAAAATGAAGAAAAATAAACAAATAGATTTAAAATTAATAATATTTTTATATTTCTTTAAACTCATCTAACTTATTTTTATTCTTATATATAAATATTAAATAATTTGAAAATATACAAGTTTTAAACTAATTTTGATTATTTTGGTTTTCTTTATGTTTTTCGTAATAAAACAAAACATAAAAAAATTATTTTTCTTAATAATATTTTTTCTTATTATTTTCCTAAAACCAACCATAATGTTAATTGTATATCAAGATTCACGTTGAACTTTATAAATATGCATATTGGTTAAGTAATTCTTTGTTCACTTGATAAGGTTAACAAAGTTAGTACTTGTATTCTTTTCTTGGTTAGTTTGGAAAATTAAAATCACTCCTTAGAGAACAAAGTTGCATGCCAAAAAGTTGTACTTCAAGAATAATTATATATATTCTTATAATCTTCTTCTTTGTACATGTTCAACTTTTAATCAATTTAGCTCAAGTATATAAGAAGAAAATTTTGAAACAAAATTTAAAAATTAAAAGATAATTATATTTAATATTAATGAAGGTATTAAAAATATTGATTAAAATTGAGATCAAATGAAAGAGTAGAATTATTTCAATAATTATAAGCTCTACTCATTATGAACACCTTGCAACATAAAATAAACTCGAGCATATATTTATTTATTTATTTTTATATATAAGTTATCTTCCCTAACCCATGTCATCACATCTCTAGTTTGCTTTAAATTATATGCTTAGGAGAGTGAGAGTTTGATCATAACTAGATTTTTGAGTCCTAGTTATATGCTTGCCTTTTGTTTTGCTTATATATATGTAGGCATATTAGAATTATTGTTTTCCAAATCGGGTTCTTCATCAATTTCATGGATGATGCTCAACTTTGTGATTAGCTTTTAGTTCTCTGATTAGTTTTAGTTTCCTCAAATATTAATTTAGAAGGATAAGATTACGTTTAACTCTATTTAAAATAGTACAAATCATGAAGACTTTTACTATAAGAGGATAAGAAATGCTCCATCAAAGCATTTTTAAATTGGTGCATGCACACGCCAATAGTTTAAAGCAAACTTAATATTCATGGCCTATGAATCAAGAAAAGAACGCATGATTCTTATTAGCTCTCCATGCGAGACTAATTAGTAAAGGTGAGATTACAGGCTTCTCAAATCATTATTCATATAATTAGAGATGGGTTAAGAAAAATAAGGTGGCAAAACTTATAGTAAAAGGATGATGAGTTGCTTTATAGCATAAATAAAAACTTGTTTCTATTTATTAAATAAAAAAGTTATATAGAAATTCTAAAATTGGATTATATTTAAAAAAAAAAACCTCAAATATTGTTTCATATTTTAAAAATATAATACCTTAAAATGAATATGCACATTATTTTGAATAAAGGCCATAAAGATTAAAATCATGTTTAAATATATATATATATATATATATATATATATATATATATATATATTATGTTTTCTACTTTTATGCATAGAAGATGCATATGTATTCTTATTTAATTAATTATTAAATAAGTATATTTAATAGTTTTAATTTTTTTTTTAAAGTATATTAGATAATTACATAATAAAGGTAAAAAAAATAAAAAAATTCAGTGATTTTTCCAACAGTTTGATAGTTTTGGTGATTCTTTTATTTTTTTATTTTTTATTTATTTTCCAACATTCTTTAATACACATGTAATTTGTTAAAAGTTAATATTTAAAAAATATAAGAGAATAAATAAATTTTTTAATATTTTTATATATTATTGCAAACTCATTTAACTTATTTTAACTCTTATATATAAATTCTAAATAATTTGAAAATATATTAGTTTTAAACTAATTTAATGATATTTGGTTTTCTTTGTATTTTCCAAAATAAAACAAAACATCAAAAAATTATTTTTCTTAATAATTTTTTTTACTTACTACTTTTCTAGAAATAAACATAACCTAAATTGAATATCAAGATTCACATTGAACTTTACAAATATGCATATTGGTTAAGTAATTCTTTGCTCACTTGATAAGGTCAACAAAGTGAGTATTTCTATTCCTTTCTTGGTTAGTTTGGAAAATTAAAGTTATTCCTTAGAGAACAAAGTTGCATGCCAAAAAGTTATACTTCAAGAATAATTTAATATTGTTATAATCTTCTTCTTTATTCATGGTTCAACTTTTAATCAATTTAGCTTAATTTAGCATATAAGAAGAAAAGTTTGAAACAAAATTTCAAAATTAAAAGATATTTATATTTAGTTTAATGAAGGTATTAAAAATATTGATTGAAATTGAGATAAAATGATAGAGTAGATTTGTTCCAATAATCATATGTCATACTCATTGTGAACACCAGGCAACCTTGTATCATCACATCCCAAGTTTTTAACTATGCTTTAAATTATATGGTTAAGAGAGTGCGTGAGAGTTCGATCATAATTAGACTTTTGAGTCCTAGCTAGTTATATGCTTGCCTTTTGTTTTGCTTATATGTAGGCAAATTAGAATTATTGTTTTCCATATCGGGTTCTTCAATAGTTTCATGGATAACGCTCTACTCTATGATTAACTTTTGGCTCTTAGAGTTTTAGTTCTCAAATATTAATTAAGAGAGGTAAGATTACATTAACTCTATTCAAAATAGGACAAAGTATGAAAATTTTTACTACAATAAGATAAAAAATGCTAGACCTGATTTTTAAAAATTATTTCAAAACGTTAGACAATCGTGGTAAATTCTTCTTCTTATTATTATTACTATAACTACCATAATATTATAATTATATGACCACCCATTATATCCAACATCATATTTTTAGTTTATGTTTGTTTCTCAAAAAGTAATAAAGAAAAAGGGAATATTAAAAAAAAAATTATTTTCTTATATTTGATTGTATTGTAAAAAATATCAATGAAAATTATAGAATTAAAATAATCTATCGTCTCCAAATTAAATTTTTTATTTCCTTCTTTCTTTCCTTTTTCATTTTACTTTTCATGGCATTTTCTGAAAACCTAGGATACGTGCAAAGTAAGGGCAGTTCCCACGATCTTTTCTTTGCCTATAAATTCAAGCTGCATGCCACCTCCACAAAAACCCATCCAAAAACCACAGCTTGGACAAGTCTCCACAGGTCGCCGGGAGATGGCTCAAGAGCAAGTGGAATCCCAGAGGGTCGGACCGCTGGATGCCCAGTGGATACATATACAGACCACAAACAATGAGGAGGTGCGAAGCTTGGGAGAGTTCGCTGTGAATGAGCAAAACCAGAAGTCGGATGGTGGGAACCTGAAATTCGTTAAGGTGGGTGAAGCCTGGGAGATGAGCCTCGCACCAGACGGCGGTCGCATTTACCTGCTCCATCTTATTGCTACCATACTTGAAGGTCAACAGGCCGCCACATTCCAGGCATTTGTTTGGAAGACCGCTGGGGGTCCAAGGTTGTTCATGTCCTTTAGGATGCAGAGCATCATTGGTTGTCAAATCTTGTAAATTGTTTATTCTCCTTGGAAATTACTTATTCTATTTTCATAAAATATAACTTATCTTATTATATATAAATATATATGTATATAAATACAACTTCGGTTTAAACAAAACTTCTTTTGATTTTTCGAATTCATGTGGGACAAATTAATGAATTTTGTTAACTTTAGGAAGTTGTTTTTTTTTTCACATGGTTATAGTTAACTTCTGAATAAGGTAGAGTATAGAGAAATGCTCCTATGATAAGTGATCTTTTGCTACCAAAAATCCTGGGTGCAATGGCAGCTCCTATATTTTTGATCGACCAAATAAGGAAATTCTCTAATCTTGATCAAAGATGAATACAATTCATGGTCTCTTGTCAATTGACAAGGGGTTCATCCACTCTGTTAAACAAGAGGCAAATTAGGTATGATAGGGGCTAGAGAATAACTGGACCATCCAATAATATTTTATTTAAAACAAATTTAATACAACGAGTCAAGTTTATATATATATATATAATACTCAATTATAAATAGAGTATTCTAGAATACTTAAGAAGATTCATCAAAAAAGTTAAAATATTAATTATGTACGAATAATGAAACAACGTGACATAGAAAATATGCATGAAGAACACGGACATATCCATGCATTAGAGATGGAAGACAAGGTGCATCATGTCTTATGTTAATTAGTGGAGAGTTTTCTTGAATAAGTGATACTATTTTCCATAACACATGACACTTCATAATTGGTCGTACCATGATGGAGCTCGTGTATCGCAAGCTACACATGTGGCATGCAATGATTGGTCCATGGAGAACTTTGAAAAAAACGACATTAATATAGTGCAAAATTTGTCATATGATATATAAAAGACAATAATTTTCAATAGGTGATTTACTAGTGCATCCTTCATGTGATTGGAAGACAAAAACATATGACACACGCGATCCAAATATAATAAGAGTGATGATAATGAAGTTCATAATAAAAAAAGAAGAGAAAACTTCCAAGAAATTTTTCAAAAGAAAAAAGAAATTTTACTAGAAAATTTTCAATAATATTATACTTTTTTATTCCTAAAAAAATCCCCTTTTTTTTTCAAGAAATTAGTAGCTCATTAATAATTTTTTTTTCAAATAGCTAATATAAAAAAAATTAATAGATATTCAGCTTTTAATTTAAGAATTATATGTATATATATATATATATATATATATATATATATATATATATATATATATATATATATTGAAAAATATAATAAAAAACACATAAGTGGTGAGAAAAAAAAATATTTAGTATTGTTAAAGAATGGAAAATAGATTAAGATAATGGTTATATGATGAAAAAAAGATAAAGATATGATAGAGATGAGAAACAAAAAAGGATAGGTATGAATATTAATTAGATGTTATAATTTATTTATTTTATTTTAAATTTTATCTAAAATTTATAAAATAATTTTATCTAAATCCTAATTTTATTTTGGAAATTCAAGTTTCAATCTACTAGGTATTTTTATCCTATTAATACCATGACAAAAACTTTTTGTTCTTTAATGTAAACATTTGAAAAATCAGAGAATTAGTCATCTCTGTATCTCAAACTCTTAGGAGATTTTTCTTCACATTCTCTAGGTTGAGAAGGATATCTACATCTTCTCAAGCATTAAGGTAAGATCCACTAGGTGCACATGTGGTGTTGTGTTGCATATGTGAGGTTCAATGTAGATATTAGGAAGTAAGACTTAGGGATAACTTTTGCTTAGTAATATTATGTACTATTCTTTAAAATTGTGGATTTGTGATTAATGGTCTTTGACTTTGTGGTTTTTACATTAGCATAGTTTTTAGGAGACTGTGTTGGTGGTTTTCCACAAACAATCCTTGTGTCCTTTGCATTGATTTTATTTATTCTATTTCCTATATCAAATGAGAATGTCAAGGGGTTAAAAATAATTAATTTTTGGTTATAAACTTCATAACAACGATTCACTCCCTCCAGGTGTTCCCTAATATAAATCTTTTAACTTTCAATAGAAATTAAAAAATGATTTTAAAAAAAAAATCAATTTTTTTCCCAATCCTTCTAGATCTAGTTATGCAACCACGGAGGGTTGAATCTTTCATTAATAATCTATCCTATTTTGTTGGCAATAGCAATCCTCACTAGAAGGCCCATATGGAGTTTTTCTTGAAAATGCAAGGAAGACAAGTTTTGAATTTAGTGGAATTTGGATGGGGATCATCATTAAAATTGAATGAGATTGGAAGATCTACCGGAGAACTCAAGCACAAACAAGAGTGAGACAAACTAGACAACGAGGATAGTGATGCGAATGCTCAGTCTCTCTATAATATTTTCAATGGCGATACTCTTGATGAATTTCGCAGGATAGTCACATGTAAATGAGTTAAGGAACCTGGGATATTTTCTCACTAACTTATGAAGGCACTTTGGCTATTAAGTTGTTCTTAAATTTAGATGCTCACTACCAAATTTAAGAGCATAAGGATGAAAAAGAATCAAACTTTCTTTGTATTTTATTCAAAGCTTAGTGACATAGTCAACTCTTACTTTGATTTAGGGGAGAAGATTCTTGAGTCAAAAGTTTTAATAAAATTTTGAAGATAAGGCTATTAGGTAGTCAAAAGTTATTAGTAGTTTTGAATTACATGTGAAATTCTAAAGTGATTATATATTCTCTATGGATTGGGTCACTATTAATGGACTAATAAGAAACGACGTCACATCGAGTATAAAGTTTGAGACATGGTGCTTGTCAAGTTCCTTCCTCAACAATTCAAGTCATTAAGGCCGGTGCATAAGGGCCTTGTGAGGAGGTTTGAAGGACCCTTCCTCATACTCGGGAAGGTCGGCAAGGTGTCCTACAAAGTTGAGTTACTACCAAGGCTAAAAATTCATCTTGTCTTCCACGTAAGTTACTTAAAACCATATCACGAAGACAAGGATGATCCAACCCGAGGGTTTTTTAAGCGAACACCTACAGCAGTCGTGACCTCCTATGACAAGGAGGTAGAACACATCATTACAGACCGAGTTATCAGGAGACGAGGTATGCCTCCTGCTACATGGTACTTAGTGAAATGGAAGGAATTACCAGAGAGCTAGGCTAGCTGGGAACCAGTAGATGCACTATGGCTGTTCTAGGAGCAGATTGAACGGTTCCGGGCAGAAGGCTAGATGAGGACATCTACGACTTAGGTGTGGGAAAGTGTCACAGGATGCTTCAAATGAGCCTCCCCATGGGCTTATATAGAGCCTAGGAAGCTTTTGGAGACTCTTATACTTAGCCGTTAGTGAGAGGAGTGTGGAAGGTTCTACAGAATGTCTAGAGAAGCCCACACATTCTACACTATGATGGAAGGCATGAGAGGAGTCCAGGGCTTTCTAAAGAATTCTAGAGACCTCTTGTACATAGGCTTGTACATAGAATGTGTAGGGTATTCTAGAATCTTCTTGAATTGTAAGGAACCCTCCAAGGTTCTAGAAAGATCCATTGGTCCCTATAAATAGGTGGGGGCCTCATTTGGCCAAGGCACCAAGCAAGTGAGCTTCTAGGCATTGTATAGCTTCCTTTGAAGGCAATAAAACTTCCATTCTTTAAGAGTCGCCTACTACGCCTTCTAAAAATTTCGAGTCGCGAGCGTCTTAGCCTAGTAAGTTAAGCATTGGGAGTAAGACTGACTTAGTAAGATCAAGTGTCTTGACTTGTCTAAGTGTCGCATGAGCTTAGGAAGAGACTAAGTCCGTGACACTAAGTTGCCTAAGTGGGCCTAAGGTACCTAAGTCTAAATTAGGGCTGCCAAGAATCACATCGGGGTTAAATAAATCCCTCAACCAAAGTCCTAAAGGTAGCCTAGAAAAGATAGGCTACACGAGCAGTAATGGACTACCAAGGAATTGTTGTAAAGTATCGAACAATTACCTAATAGGACATGTGCTAAGGGGACAAAATGGAGGGTTTACATTATAGGTTTTAAAATTGAATATAGATGTTTTAATAAATGATTTCAAAAACTCTTAATAGCGCTCAAGCGCTCATGGTAGACTTCCAATTTTACGTAATCTTATTTATTTTATAATTTTAATTGGATTTGTTTTGGAAATTCGGGGTTTAGTCTAATATGTATTTTTATCTTATAAAATACCATGCCAAAAATATTTTGTTTTTTGATGCAAACAGTTTAAAAATTAGAGAGTTAGTCTTCTTTGTATCTTAGACTCTCAAAACATTTGTCTTCACATTACCTAGGTTGAGAAAGAAATTTATATCTCCTCATGTATTGAGGTAAGATTCAATGGGAGCACACGTAGTCTTGGAACATAGGCGTAAAGTTCAAAATGAACACTAGGAAATAAGACTTACGGATAATTTTCATCAGGTAAAACTATTTTTTCAATCAATAGATTCATAATTGAAGGTCTCTAACCTCTTGCTTTTTACATTCATACAATATTTGGGAGACTATCGGGATGGTTTTCCACATAAAAAATCCTTATGTCCTTTACATTGCTTTTATTTATTCTATTTCCTATACCAAACTAGAATGTTAAGGGATTAAAAAATATTAATTTTGGGCTATAAACTTCATAACACCTATTCACCCCGCTTTAGATATTCCCTAATATAAATCTTTAAACTTTCATAAATAAAATAAAATTTATTATCAATGCACTTTTCCTACATGCCTTTTTGAAGGAAAATATTGTCAGCGTTTTCTCCTATCCTTTCCTTATCACTTCTTTTCCTTACCTTTTTCCATAGTATCCAAACGTGACAAATCATTTTTCCTTAAAATTCCTACCTTAGCAGTTTCCTAAACCAAACATAACATAAATAAATTGTTATTTAAAACATGCATACAACCTGCTAAATATTATTCTCCCATTGTTTTATAGTCTCCTTCTAAGCCCCACATACACATAATCCTTCCATCAATAAAAACCAGCAAGAAAAATTCTGTTGATGAAGAAGCATCCTTTCAAACATGGATGTTTAACATAAAAGAAAAAAGAAATTGTTTAAAATTAATGAAGAAAAATATTAATTAAAATTAATAAAAATAAATATTAATATGATAAATATTTCAACTTAATGTTTTAAAAAACTTTTAAAGTTAAATTTAACAAACAATTTTAATATTTAGACTAAAAATTAAATAATAAACTAGAAATAATTTTTTTTAAAAATAATTTAATTTAAAATCAACTTAAATTATTAATTAAAAATATTAAATTTTATAAAATAAAAAAAATCCTCAACTCCATGACTTAATTTTTTTTTTCTTCCTATATATACATGTCCATTTGTAGCTTGACTAACTTGCATTGATTAAAGACAACAAAAATAAATATTATAGTTGTTTATTATTGAGCATTAATTTTGTTGGCTCCACCACTTCCCTCCATGAGTCATATCTGTCAAAATATTGATATTAATTTTAACTAGACAAAACTAATAATTCTCATCACTTTCTCACTATTTTTTAATTTTTTATTTCCCCCTTTATTATTATTATTATTAGTATCAACAGTCACTTTGGCTTCTCCATCACTCTTTAATCATCTTTCAGTGGGGTTGCCGTATTGCGTATGTCTCGGGGATACATTTTTATTTTTATTTATTAAAATTAGAAAATTTAATACAAAATATAAAAGCTCTTATACCAAAAGTAGAAATTTATTTTATTTTTTTAACAAATGTTTTCAAAATTTAAAAAATTTGTGAAGGAATTTTTTTTAATTAAGAGTTTTCAAGTATAAAAGTAATGCATTAATTTTTTATGCAGAAATTCTTATTTTTATATAATTTTTTCTTATTTTTAAAAATTTTAAAATAGAAAAATATTAAATTAAAATATT
Source organism: Vitis riparia (assembly GCF_004353265.1). Classification (NCBI taxonomy): domain Eukaryota; kingdom Viridiplantae; phylum Streptophyta; class Magnoliopsida; order Vitales; family Vitaceae; genus Vitis; species Vitis riparia. The sequence continues at coordinate 1,419,331 of NC_048438.1, read as the reverse complement.
ATAATGATATAATGAAATTTTATTTTGGAAATCACTTTTGACCCCTTATGTGCATTTTCAAGTTATTATAATGTTGAAAAGAAATGTTAGAATAATAGGAAAAGAGTTTAATATAATTCAACTTTATTGTTGGGCATTATTGGAATTTTCATATGAAAATAATAAAAGTACTTTTATTAAACCCATTTAAAGTTGCCTTCCATTCATAATAGGTTTAAAGTTTTTGTTATTAGAATCATAATTAAAATTTTTATCCAAACGTATTGAAATTAACAACACAATAGGTAAGGGTCTGTTTGATAATTGTTTTTTAAAATAGTTTTTGAAAATAACTTTTAATCATTCTATGTGTTTATATAATTATTTTTTAAAATAATCATTCGAAAATAACTATAAAAACAATAAAAAATAACAAAAAGATATCATCAAAATTTCTTAAGAATATGAAACAGAAAAGTCTTTTTATTGATTAATGTGTTTTCTTGATTTTTTGTTTCGAAAAACAAAAAACTGTTTTAAAAAACAATTGTCTAACAACAAACCCTAAGTATCGATATAAAAGACACTTCTTATTTTATATTTTTAGAATAAGAAATTAACAATATGTTTTATATGAGATACAAAAATTCTTAAAAGCTTACATTAATAAAAATAATGATTTTAAAAGATTAGGTATTTTACTTTTATATATATATGTTAGTATATGTTTAAATATCCTTCATGTTTTTTAAAATCAGAAAGTAATAATAAATTTGATATAATATTCTTAAAAGTTTATATTAAAAAGTAATGGTCTTGCATATTATTTAAAAATATTTAAATTATCAAATCTTTTTCGAAAATTAAGGTACCAAATCTTTTTCGATGCTTTATTTTTATTGTAAAGGTAGCACATAATTCAATTACGTCATTGGGAAACTATATTATTGGCATTTTATATGACCAAATAGTAAAGTTGTCGGGATTGCTTTTAATAAATGAAAAAAAAGATATGCATCCAAAAAAATTTCATACATATATGTTCACGAAGAAGCTTCACCTTCAAGAAAAATTGTTTCTTCCTAGGGAATACACATACATATATATATATATATATATATATATATATATATATATATATATATATATTAACTTCAATTTTAGATTTATAATATTTATAAAAAATTATTTTTCCTCCATTTCAACCTAATGTTAAAAAGAAATAAAGCTATAGTTTAATAATTATCAATATATTTTTAGTTTATTTATACCTCAATTCTAACCAATCAAATTTGAGGAAAAAAAATGAGAAATTTTTTTAAAAATAAAGCCAACAAATTATTTCTATATACTACCATAAACTTATGTATAAGTTTTTATATAGTTTTTATTATATTTAGTTTTTCTTTTTATTTTTCTTAATAAAACAAAAAATGAGAAAATTATTGTTTTTTTAACATTTTTTTTGGAACCAATCATAACATTACAATTTTTTTTTTCCTTCTTTTGTCGGCAATATATTTTTTCCTTTTGAAAAATGAAAATAATGAACAAGTTTCAATGGAATACATCATCAATTTTAAAAAATATTAAAAATTAAAAATATTTTTATAAATTGCATAAATTAAATATAATACAAAAGTACAGCCATAGGAGTGAGTCAATTACAAACTTCAGTTTTCAAAGTTGAGGAAGATTGTATTGTCTCCCTGTCATATCATACCAAACAAAAATAATTAATTCTCATCTCCTTCTCCTTTACTCTTCATTTTTTCTATTTATTTTTTATTTTTTATATTTTATTTTTATTTTTTGTTTTTATTGTATTTATTCATCCATCTCTGGGGTTTCTTGTCCTCCAAACACTCAGAGGAAGAGAGAGGCAGAAGAAGAGAAGAGTCTGTGTTCTTTTGGATTTTGATTGCCAATCCTGTAAGTTCATCCCTCATGTTTTCTGTATTTTTTTTTCTTTTTCATATATATATATATATATGAATAAATTCTCTCTTCTGATCATTCTTCAATATAATGAAAATTTTATTTTTATTTTATTTAACTATGATATGTAACATAAATGGAATCGAACATAGCAAAAAATATTTTTGTCAGATTGAGTGCATATTTCTGTATTTTTTTTCTTTTCTTTTTCATTTTTATTTTTCTATCTCTTTGATTTTTGTTTTGGTGAAAGGAATAATTTTTTTTTGACTATTTTATTTAGAATTTGGTTAAAAGAAAATTTTAATGGATGAAAAATGCTTCTTTTTTATTTTATGTATGATGCTTCTCACAAATAGTTTTTTTTTTTTTAATTTGTTATTATTATTATTATTATTGTTATTTTTGCTAGTATTATTCATCAACCTCTAAGGTTTCTCTGTCAAGCAGAGAAAGAGAGGGAGAGAGAAAGTGAAAATAATTTTAAATAAAAATTATTTAAAATTTTAATAACTAAAAATTGCAATTATAATATCTCACTTAAAATTCATTACCAATGCAAATTTATTTTAATTTATTTTTTTATATATTCATCTTTTTTTTTTTCACTTATCTTAAATTTTTATTTTAAATTTATATGTCATCCTTTTAAGTTTTAGTATCAACATAAATTATATTTATTATCTCATTCATTTTTTTATTGTTTTTTATTTTAAAATTTTAAATACAATACAAAAACTATATACTATCATTCTAATTATTTGAGTCTATGTCAATAAGTATACAAATATAGATTATAAATAATTTCTAGATTAAAATAATAAATAAATAAATGGTTTAAAAAATAATATGGATAAAAACCCTTAAAGTATTCTGAAATTTTAGCTTGTTTTTAATTTTTATATTGTTCTTTTTTTAAATTTATTTTTATTTTTAATTGATATTGATGAATATATTTTATATGAATTTTTAAAACTAAACTATAGGAAATGATGTAGGTTTATAATAGATATTGGATTGAAAAGACATTACATGTCAAATTATTATCCTCACTTAAAAGATAAGGAAGGTTGTTATATTATTTACAATTCAATTTTGTTTGTTGGAGTTTTTTAATGTTATAATAAGACACAATCAAATTTTAAGCCATTAAATTAAAAGAAATTAAAACTAACATCATCCTAGATTAATACAGGGGATTCTTTTTATTTTTAACATTATTATGCCTTTTTTTTTTTTTTTTTTTTCTTTTTAGTGATTAAACTTTTGTCAAACACTCTCTATGCTAAGTTTTACATTAAGTTTGTGTGATAGTATTTTTAAAAATATTTTTAACCTAAAAAGTGTTTTTAAAGAAAAATTAGGTGTGTGACAAAATTTAGGAAATATTTTTAAAATTTTAAAAAGAGAAATTTGGCAAAATTTTAAAAACACTTTTAAAATGTTTCTACAAGTGTTTACACTTCGAGAAATACTTGTAAAAACACTAAGTTGATGACTATCCTTTTGGTAGTGATTTGAAGAAACATTTATAATCTTTTTAGCATTTGAAAATTTTTATATTTTTCAAGTGTTACAAGGGGTAGAAATATTTCTTAAAATTACTTCTAAACATAGATAAGTGATTTTCTACAAGTGCTTTATATTATCACTTGGAAAAATACTTGTAAAAGTTTCTACAATTACTTCCATAATGTTGAAAAATCACTTGTAATGTTTCCTAAAGAAACACTTGATTAGTGATTCTCTTGAGAACACTTTGAGAGAGAACACTAGCACTAAAAATATTTCAAATAGAAACACTATAAAATGCACTCATAGTCTCTTTTTTATAATATGATCCACACATTATGAATTTTATTTGATTTTATTTTTTTGTCATCCCATTCACCTTTTTCATATACACAACAACAAAATGTACAAAACACACTATAGGGATATAATGGGAAATTAATTTTGAGTCTATTGACAGTGAGATCACTACTCCTATAAAAATAGTTTTTGAAGAAAAATCAAGTGTTTGATAAAATTCAGAAAATACTTTTAAAAAGTTAAAAAATCAATTTTTGTATTTCTTGGAGAAGCATTTGATTGGTGCTTCTCCCACAAACACTTTGAGTAGCTACACTTACAAACAAGCTCTTCATAATTATTTTATGTGCATGTTTCAACAGTTGTAGAAGTGTTTTCTAGCCATTGAAATGGAAGGTGAGATGAAGAAGAAGCTTTTGAACAATGTGGAAAGGCCAAGAGGAGAAATAGAAGTTGATAATGAAGGAGAAGAAGGTCAACAACTCAAGGACAAGCTATGGAGTGAGACAAAAAAACTTTGGGTTGTTGCAGGTCCTGCTATATTTGCTAGATTTGCGACATTTGGTGTAAACGTCATCAGCCAGGCATTCATCGGCCACATTGGCTCTACTGAACTTGCTGCATATGCTTTGGTTGGCACTGTCCTCTTGAGGTTTGCAAATAGCATCCAGGTAATGTTTCACGTTGTCTTTTTCTGATTGTTTTTATCATTCCAAACATACTTTTGAAACAACAAAATAAAAATAAAAATAAAGCTTAAAGCTACGTTTCAAGGTACACGAGATTTTAATATAGTTGGATTAATCATGCCTATATCTTGAAAGGTAAATAGTATGAAATCATATTCCTACAACCAATCTCATATCTATAGATGCAGTTGCTTAATTATTGTTGAAGATAACATTCTCGAACAATGGTCTCTTGTTTGAACTTCATCTTTAGGGCTTCATTGATGGCATTTCTATTTGTCCAAAACCTACCATTTATATTTAATGGTGTCGCAACTAAAAACCTAGCCCATGTTCTTTGGCTGTGATAAGATTAATTAATTGCTATGTAGTTCTTGCATCTCTCTCTAAAACGGTAATACCATTAGTTTCCTATGCCAAAACCAACAAATATGCATGGGATTGGCTAACAAAGCTCTATCCAAATCGATCTCATTCTTGAGCTATTCAACTCAAGGATAAATTTGTTGCTATAAGTTGAGGTATAAAGAGTGTTGTTGAATATCTTCATGGTCTTAAGTTTATTGTTATTGAACTTGATATCATTGAGTCACCAAAAAGTGAGGATGATATGCTTATATACTATCATTGAGGTCTTACCCCTAAATATAAGAAAATTGTGGTAGCTTGTGCATGCACTCATGACTCTCCCATTTCATTCAAGGAACTTCATGACCAACTTGTAGACCATGAAGAGTTCCTAAACAAAGAAACACTTCTACTTAATACAACCATGACTATTACTATGGATTTGGTTTTCAACTTGCCAAAAATACTAAACAAGGCAACAATAACTCTAAAGGGAACTTGAAATTTTTGGTCACATAATCATGGGGCACTTGCTTCTCTAAATCAGCCACAACAATTTGAGTCAACAAGGACTTCTAACAAATAGTTAACCATCTCTCACATGTTAGTTTTGTGAAAAAATTAAACATGGTGCTCCACAATGTATTCCAAATGTCCATCCCACTCCCCATTCTAATCACAAAATTTCCTATACTCCATAAAATGAAAATTAGCTTATAAACTCTATTGCCTCTAATCATATTACCTTAGATTTGTCCAATTTGTCTATCCACCAAAACTATGAGGCTCTAGATGATATTCTAATGGAGATCATTCAAGTCTCTCAATATCTCACACTAGTTCAACTACCTTATCTATATCTTCTAAAAACTTCTTCCTTTCTCCTATTTTATGTGTGTCAAACATGTATAAACAAATTTTTTTTTTTTCTCAATTTTGTAAAATGAACTAACCAAACTTCAGCTAATTTTTTTCCTTTTTTTTATCGTAAAGGATTTAAGCATAAGGGCAACTCTTCTTCATGGTCAAAACGATGTATATGAGTAGCCTAGCACCATGAGAATTGCATTACAATTTACTTCCTCCAATACCTTTACTTTCTTAAGAATAAAAATCTCTTCTCAATTTTGGCATGATCATCTTGGTCATACTTCAAGAAAAGTTACGAATTTTCTTATTCAATCAAATTGGTTATCTATTTCCCCTATTTTTCATTTGATTTTTACTATGAGTTTTATCTTTGTAATAATAGTTGTCATTTAACATTTAACACTTCTTCACTCAAAAGTTATGCGCCTCTTGATTAACTTTTTTATATTGATTTCTAGGGTCCTTCCCCTAATTTACCAAATGATGGTTTTTATTATTAAGTAATCGTTGTTAGTCATTTTACTAAATACATATTGCTATATTCATTACAATGTAAATCAAATATCTTTTCTACGTTCACTCATTTCAAATCTATTGTTTAATTACTACATATTCAAATGGTGGATAGGAAAGTATGTAGCCCTTAAAACTTTCTTTGCCACTAACGACATCCAAAACTTGCAAACAACACCTCACACCCCTCAACATAATGGCTTTGTTGAAAAATGTCATTGCCATGTTGCTAAAATTATCCTTATACTTCTTCACAGTGCCTCACTATCTCTTTCCATCTAGCCTTATGCCTTTCAAGTTTGAATGAGTTTACTCTCTTATAATTTGATCTTGATTTTGAATGTGTAGTTGGGCATGGCATGCTCTTTACAAACTCTATGTGGACAATCCTTTGGTGCAAGGCAGTACCATATGCTAGGCATATATCTTCAAAGATCATGGCTAGTTGTAACCATAGCATCACTCTTTCTTCTCCCACTCTTCATCTTCACCACCCCGATCTTGAGGGCTTTAGGCCAGGAAGAAGAAATTGCAGAAGTTGCTGGATACATTTCTTGGTGGCTAATCCCGGTTATGTTTGCCTTCATTGCGTCCTTCACCTGCCAAATTTACCTACAAGCACAGGACAAGAACATGATAATAGTCTATTTGGCAGCATTTTCACTTGCAATCCAGTTGTTTTTGTCCTGGCTCATGGCAGTGAAGTTCAAGTTTGGACTTGTCGGTGCATTGGCTCCTGCAGCTTTAGCGTATTGGATCCCCAATATCGGTCAGCTCATGTTTATTTTCTATGGAGGATGCCCTGAAACTTGGAAGGGTTTCTCACTCTTGGCTTTCAAGGATCTCTGGCCTGTTATCAAGCTTTCTCTATCATCTGGGGTCATGGTCTGGTAAGGCATTTTTCAAATATTCTTTGTCAACTAGTTTTCAGGAAATTGATGATCAAAAGTAGGTTTGTTATGTTTTTTGGTTTGATATACATTATTAGGCCATCACACACTCCATCTATATCAATAAAAGTATAAGGAAAACAATGAAAATGAGAGAGAGGAAAAAGGAATAAAACAATATTCATCATTCATTTTCTTTCGTATTTTTTCATTATAAACTAATTAACATAAAGCGATTTTTTTTTTTCTTTTTCTAAATTTCCTTTCGTTTCTCAATACTTTTTAGATCCAAAATAACATTAAGCTTTTGAGACAACGGATAGTTTTTGAACACAGGTGTAGCCCATTTTATTCAAGTTTAAGCCTTTGGGACAACTAGGAGCTTAAATATAGTATCATTGTTTTTTATAAAAACATCTGATTTTTACAACCATATGCTGTCATTGACAATCTTGAGCTCTTTTGGGAAAAATAATGTGTTTGGTAAAATTAAGAAAGCGCTTTTAAAAGATTAAAAAACATTTGTTACGTTTGATGAAGAAGTATTTGATAGGTGATTCTTCCAAAAATACTTTTAAAAAAAGCATTTCAATTAAACGGGCACTCCAAATCTGATTTTTACAACTATTTGCTACCGTTGACAGTCTTGAGCTCTGGTACAACACAGTATTGGTTCTCCTAACAGGAAACATGAAGAATGCTCAGGTTGCCATAGATGCTCTCTCCATCTGGTAATTTTTTTTTGCCCTTTACTTTTCTGATTTCTCTTGGCTTCTTCGCTTTCATGTCTATGCTGGCTTCCTCATTTGCAGCCTCAGCATCAATGGGTGGGAATTGATGATCTCTTTTGGATTCTTGGCAGCAGCAAGGTATTATTACTACCATCGCATTAATTTATCATCAACTCAGAAGCATATATTTAGAAAATTTAACCAACTCCTTAACCATATTTTGGCTGCAAAACCTTTCAGTGTTCGGGTTTCACATGAGCTTGGAAGAGGGAGCTCACAAGCAGCAAAGTTTTCAATTGGGATGACAGTCATTACATCCTTCGCTATAGGATTCATATTTTTTATATTTTTCCTGTTCTTTAGGGGACGACTTGCTTACATTTTTACAGATAGTCATGACATCTCTGAGGCGGTCGCAGATCTGTCTCCTCTGTTGGCTTGCTCCTTGCTTTTGAATAGTGTGCAACCAGTTCTCTCAGGTAAATTCTTAATCTCTTTCAGTATATAAAACATGGGCGCGACAAAGTAATTTGGATTTGAATCATTGAGGGTGATGTCTTCACAGGAGTTGCTGTTGGGGCTGGCTTGCAAAGCGTTGTGGCATGTGTTAACGTAGCCAGTTATTACCTAGTAGGGATTCCTATTGGAGTTGTACTCGGTTATACTATGAATCTTCAAGTTAAAGTAAGTTATCCAATCGCTTCCCTTTTAATTTTCATGCTAGATTTATTGTTAGAAAGTAGCATATATAGTTTAGGGAGTTAGGAAATAGACCAAGAATGTATCATGTATATTAAGCTAACGTACCTTTTCAAGATTATTCACGTTCATGAGATAATGTCTTCATTTATTCTTTTGAAGTTAGAGATCATTAAGGCAAAAACTCTTTTTTAAGCTTAATAAGAGTTTCGGTTCTTGTTTGGAAAGTGCCTGATATAGAAATCAAATGTTTCCTCTTATCTTGGAAGTCATTCAATTTAATAAAACTTTTACAATAATTTTTTTGAAATTTATCCATAAAATATGTTGAATTAAGTTTATTGGATTTGGATTCAATGTGCATATTATACTCTTTAACATCCTCCCTCACAATATGCATACCTCATGTGCGGGTATGACACGTAGGGAGACAAACAAATACATATGCAAAGAATTGCAAAAAGATAGAGAGATACATAGACAAAGAACTACAAATTAATTGAGGGAAAGGAGAAACAAATGAGAGAAATGCAAATTGTTGAGAGATGGCTTGAATTCAAGGCCTATTGACAAACCAAGGTCTGATATCATATTGAATAACCATTTTTTCTAAAAACTTAAATTTATAGGATTTAAGTTCAATATACATATCATACTCTTTTAACAAAATAAAAGAGCTAGATTTCTACATGTTGTGTATGATTGAAGAAGATGATTCAAATACTTTTTAGCCAGGTTTCTCATGTTTGTAATATATATATATTCTACGATCTATCATATGAACTTTAATTTTCCATCACAGCAAACTAGGGTGCAAGTTGTTTCTTCACTAAATTGTTTGTCCATGCAATGGTATGTCTTGTAGGGTGTTTGGATAGGAATGTTGATCGGAACATTTCTTCAAACTGTTGTTCTAGTCATAATCACCTATAGAACTGACTGGGAAAAACAGGTACTTTCTTCTTTTCTTTTTTTTTTTTTGAATTTATTTCCTTAAATTTATAGAATTGTGAAGGTTGTGTATCTGCATTTCTGTAGGTATCTATAGCCCGCGCTCGCGTAAACCAGTGGAATATAACAGAACCTAAGGATGCTGATCCAAATATGCACGACGCGTGAGACATCAACTTAATTAGGGGTTTGTTTGAGAATGAATATAATAAAAGTTTAGTCTTAATGTTGTATCGGTGGTACTTCTATCAAAACAACTTCAGTAATCTTAACGGGTCATGTTCACATATCAACCAAAAATTATTTTTTATAATGTTTTGGATATATAATGTGTTAATAAAATTAGCAAGTGTAATGTGGTGTTTGTTTTTTTACTTAATTCTAAATAGAACCTTAATGCTTAATAGTATTAAATATTAGGTTGTTTGTTTTTGTAGTATTTTATTTCTATTAAGTATTAAAAAGTAAAAAAAAAAAAAACTAATATGTTATTTTTTCTATTTAGAAAAAACTACATATTTTGGTTTTTTCTATTTAGTAAAAGTTTATAATAAGTCATGAAAAAATAGAAAAACAAACAACCTAAATTCTAAAACTAAATTACTTTCAGCAAAAAAACAAACACCGCCTGTCTAAGAATCACTTAAAGTAATTCAATCTCTAGACTTTTAAGTGATTTTCAAGACTTTATCGAATGTCTTATTTTACAAATACTTTTAACCCCCCCACCCCCCAAAACCCAAAATCACAAATAGGTTGGTTCTTATTTATGTCCTCGGAAAGTGTGAGGGAAAGAAAATATAGAGGAAAGTTAAAAGAAATAAATTGATTTAAAATCAATAAATTTTTTTTATATGTTATTTCAAATTCATTTCACCTATTTTTCTTTTTCTATGTAAAGGTTAAATAACTTAAAAATATATAAATTTCTAATTAATTTTAATTATATTATACACTTTTTTTCTTTTTCATAGTAAAATCAAACATAAAAAAAAAATTTTCTTGACATTCTTTTTCTCCTTAATAATTTTGGGAATCAAATATAATCTTGCTTTATTTTAGAACTAAAAATAAATATTACCTTTATTTAACTTACTACTCAGTACTTTACTTTTAATTTGGCCCAAGGGTCTTTGATTGAACATTTTTTAGTATATGGTTTTATACATTAGAGGATTTACCCCCATTTACTCATTATATTAAATATTTGAATCATATTATAAATAATACATGAATTGTTTTCAACCCTTTTGGTTTATGTTTGTAATTGTTTGAATTTAATGCTATATATATGGCTGAAAAGCAAAAAAAAAAAAAAAAATCCCAATAAACTATTTCTATCTCAATTTGCTGGTGATTCTTTATATTTATAGAAAGATTTTAGAGTTCCTAGAGAACTCCCAAAAAGCTCTCCATGGATTATATAACCTTATGTGATGTCTCACATAGGAGAGGGGAAAAAAAATTGGTTCTACATATGTATGTGTTCATCTTAATTTTATAGATGCATTTTAAAGTCGTGAGTGCCCTTTTGGACTTAAAGCGGATAATATCTACGTGATTGGATGTGAATTGTTACACCTTATTTGTAGCATAACCTTGTCCGTTAAAAAAAAAATGCTTTTCTTAGAGTAAGAAAATTTCATCACAAGGAAATATTAAGGTCATGGGGATATTTTAAACTAAAAGTTATCTTCAAGGAATTCTTGTATGTAAGAATTTTCCATGGAATCATGTCTCAAATTAATCCTTCCTATAAGTTGTGTAAACTTTTTTTAATTGCAACATTCCCATCATGATTATATTTTAAAGAAAATATGCACTTGCAACCAATTGAGTGTTTTCTTTATTAGCTCCCAAAGTGATTTTTCTTGAGAGAGCATCCATCTCATCCATTACTCATTTCTAAGAAGTAAAAGCTTCTTTATAAGAGGAGGGAAATATATTAGTAATCCAAACAATTAGGTTATGTTTGATTCTTGAAAAGTATTAATGATAGAAAAAAAGTACAAAGAAAAATGATTTTTTTCACGTTTGGTTGTACTATGGAAAATCAAATATAATCTAAACTAGTTAGAAAATTATGTGTTTTAAAATTATTTAATTTTAAATATCCTCTCATAGGTTAAAGTCTCTTATTAATTTTAGTATAAGCTCAATATCCTCTTAAGATTGAGAATCCATATAGTATAGTAACTTGGTAAATCATGACAATCAATAATCTTACGTCATTATTCATCGTGGGTCTTGTCCAGTATGCATTACATACACTAGTGCACTCACTATAGGAAACTCATTTCGATGGCCAAGACAAATTATCCCTCTAATTGAGAGGTAGTTCATTATAGTTCCTACCAGATTGCCTAAATCCATGGACTAATTCTAGATACTTATCTACTTATAAGGAACTCATAACTTGTATCCTCTATGCAAATCATAATGCACTCAAGTCATGTACTAGGTAAGAGATATCGGTCGAATGTTCAAATCCATATCAATGCATAAAAATGATAATAAGGGGACAGTCAAGTTTGACTTCATAACTGTCAAAATACTAAAAAAAAAACTCCATAGAAACCGAGAACTTTGATCAGTTTATTGTTTTCTGCATCCATCTATATACATATATATATATCCTATACATGGAGTCTAAATTCCTAAATTGTATATGGTAACATTAACAAATACATGGTAAGCCAATCTGTCAATCTTTTCCTATATGTACAACCAATTTGATTCCTAATTTGTATATGGTAACATTAACATTTCCTATATGTACAACCAATTTCATTCCTAATTTGTATATGGTAACATTAACATCCCCCCTCAAATTGATGCTGGTAAGTCAACCAGCAACAATTTGCCAACAAGAAATTGATGTTGCTGTCGAGTCAAAGCTTTGGTGAAGATATCAGCCACTTGAAGATCAGAAGACATGTGAGGAAGAGATATCACCCCCGACTTTCCAAGGTGTCTCGAATAGAATGACAATCAACCTCAATGTGCTTGATACGTTCATGAAAAACAGGATTGGTGGCAATCTGAATAGGACTAGTGTTATCAGCATGAAGAGGTGTAGAAGTAGTCTGAGGAAACCCAAGCTCCTCAAGAAGACCGTGTAACCATACAATTTCATAACAAGCAATAGACATGGCACGATACTCGGCCTTAGTAGAGGATTTAGAAACACGATCTTGTTTCTTACATTTCCAAGAAATTAAGACATCACCTAAAAACATCCATTAACCCGTAGTACCACCCCAATCAGCATCACTATAGGCAACAAGTTGAAGAGATGAGCCAATAGGAAATAACAACCCACGGGTAGGTGAACCTCGAAGATAACAGATGATGCGTCGAACTGCAGCAAGATGGAGATGCCGAGGAGAAGTCATAAACTGACTGACCTGATGAACAACATAGGAGATATCAGGTCAAGTAATAGTCAAGTAGATAAGACTCCCAGCCAGGTGCCGATAGAGAGTAGGATCATCCAGAAGGTCCCCTTCATCTTTCCTGTATTTGACATTTACCTCCATAGGAGTATCAACAGAAGAAGTGTCCTCCAAACCAGCCAAAGTGATAAGATCTTGAATATACTTATGCTGGTTCACGAAAATACGACTAGCCCGATGATAAACTTCCAATCCTAAGAAGTATGTGAGTTGTCCAAGATCTTTCATATGGAAAGTTGTATGTAACAACTGCTGAAGCTTAGTAATCAAACTATAGTTAGTGCCAGTAATGATAATATCATCCACATAAACCAAGAGAAGGACTATACCCGACGTAGACATGTGGAAGAAGAGAGAATAATCATATTGACTTTGGGTAAAGCTGAAGGAAAAAATTGTACTGCGAAACTTCTCAAACCAAGCCCGAGGCGCCTGCTTGAGCCCATACAAAGAACGTTTTAGCTTACAAACATCATGAGGAGAAGAATTAGTCATACTAGAGGGAAGCTTCATGTAAATCTCTTCCTGGAGATCACCATGAAGAAAAGCATTCTTCACATCCATTTGATTAAGTTGCCATGAGTGTGAAGCGGCAATAGCTAAGATGGTTCGAACTGTGGTCATTTTGGCAATAGGAGAAAATGTCTCCTCATAATCAACCCCATATTCTTGTTTGTTACCCAAAACTACGAGGCGAACATTGTACCGGTCCAAAGAGCCATCAGAACGAAGTTTTACAGAGAAAACCCATTTACTCCCAATAGGTTTGACTGTAGGAGGACAAGGAACAATATCCCAAGTATGATTCTCCTCAAGTGCTTGAAGTTCTGCTTGCATTGCATTTTGGCAACACTCATGTTCCATGGCCTGCTTGTAGCAAGAAGGAATAGAAATAGTGGATAAAGTAGCAACAAGAGAGATAGGAGAGAAGAATTCATACCAATCAGGGGGTCGAGAAAGACAAGTAGACCGACGAAGAGTGGTGGAAGCAGGAGCAAGATTAGGCATTGGGTCAAGATTGGAAGGGGACATAGAGGAAGTGGAATTGGACTCATGTCAACTATGTCTTTCATACTCAAAACCAGGTTTGAACCCTTCCACAATTGTTAGGGATTAAAAAATACTAGGCAGAAGAGATACAGATGCAGATGGCAGTTCAACATGAGATGAAAAGAAATATTGATTTTCAAAGAAAATTACATTTTATTTTCAAAGAAATATTGATTTCCATATTTTCATTTTATTTTTTTATTTTCATTTGTCCTAATTACCTCTACGATCTTTTTTGTTATTCCACAACTTCTATTTTTATTCGAACTCCTTTACAATAATTATAATTTATGAAGATAAATATATCAATTAAATGATTTAGAATAAATTATAAGTTTTTTTTTTCAAACCACCTTGGTACTTAATTAAAAATTAAATAATAGGTTTTAAGTGAACAACTTAAATATTATTTAACTTAAACTCAACTTAAGTAATAAGTATTAAATTTTACCAAATAAAAACTATTATTGCATGAAAAGGATAATTCACTTCCTAAAGTTATATATATAGTAACTAGTCACACATGCACTTCACAAATCAAAGGAAGTCATATATACAAACAATGTGTATATATATATATATATATATATATATATATATATATATATATATAGATATAAAAGTCATTTGCAAGGAGATTAAATAATTTACAAGATATGGCAACGCAACTCGAGCTTAATTGACTTAGATGACATGAAGAGCCTAGGACCCCCAGCGGTCTTCCAAACATATGCCTCGAGCAAGCTGGGATTTTCACCATCAGGTGCGCTAACGAAAAGATGGAGTAGGTAAATGCGACCGGCGTCTGGGGCGAGGCTCATCTGCCAGGCTTCAGCCACCACAAGGAGCTTCAGGTTCCCACCATCCGACTTCTGGTTCTGCTCATTCACAGCGAACTCTCCCAAGCTTCGCATCTCCTCATTGTCTGTGGTCTGTATAGGCATCCACTGGGCGTCCGGCGGTCCGACGCTCTGGGATTCCACTTGCTCTTGAGCCATCCTCCGGCGACCTGTGGAGACTTGTCTAAGCTGTGGTTTTTGGATGGGGTTTTGTGGAGGTGGCATGCAGCTTGAATTTATAGGCAAAGAAAAGATATGGTGGGAACTGGGAACTGCCTTTAACTCCACGCATCAAGTTTCCGGAAAGAAAATAGAAAGGAAAGGCAGAAAAAGAAAAAGTGAAGAAAATTTGAAAAAAAAAAAAAATTGAAGGGAATGGATTATTTTTACATAGTAATTCAAATTCATTTAACTTATTATAAAAATTAAATAATTCAAAAATGCATAAAGTTCTAACTAATTCCAATTATATTTGATTTTTTTATATTTTATATAATACCTCCAAAAAATAAAAATAAAAAATCATTTTTTTTTAATATTTCTATATTTCCTTATTACTTTCTAATAAGCAAACATATGTTGGAAGTAACGGGTGGTCATATTATTATAATAATTATAGTAGTAATAATAATAAGAAAAAGAATTTATGACAATTGTTTATTGAATTTATGACTATTGTCTATTTTAATGTTTTGAAATAATTTTAAAAAATCACATTTAGTGATTTGTTTTTACTTTTATTTTTATTTTTTAAACTTAGTATTAAAAATTCAAATAATAATAAAAATATTTTTTAAAAAATATTCTCTCAATATATAACAAATTAATGATATTAACGTATTACATACAAATATTAAAGAATGTTGGAAAATCAAGAAAAATTGAATCACCAGGAAAAATCATTGAATTTTTTTTTTACCTTTATTATGTAATTATATAATATATTTTTTTAAACTATTAAATTTATTTATTTAATAATTAAAAAAAATATATGCATCTTGTATGTATAAAAGTAGAAAACATAAAAAAAAAAAATATTTAAATATGATTTTAATCTTTATGACCCTTTTTTCAAAATAATGTGCATATTCATTTTTATATTATTTTTATTATTAAGATATTACTATATTTCTAAAATATGAAACAATATTTGAGGTTTTTTTAAATATAATACAATTTTAGAATTTCCATATATTTTTTTTATTTTATAAATAGTAAAAAGTTGTATTTATGCTATAAAGTAATCCATCATTTTTTTACTATAAGTTCTACCGTTTTATTTTTCTAAACTCATCTCTTTGAGAAGCCTACAATTTCACTTTTGCTAATTAGTCTCAAATGAAGAAATAATGAAAATCATATGTTTTTTCTTGATTAGTAGGCCATGAATATTAACTTTGCTTTAAAATATCTGCGTGTGCAAGTTTGATGAAGCATTTTTTATCCTCTTGTAGTAAAAGTCTTCATACTTTCCCTATTTTAAATAAAGTTAAGTACAATCTTATCCTTCTTAATTAATAATTAAGGAAACTAAAACTAATATGGGAACTAAAAGTTAATTATAGAGTTGAGCCTCATCCATGAAACTGAAGAAGAATCCAATATGAAAAATAATAATTCTAATATATCTACATTAAGCAAAACAAAAAGGCAAACATTAGGACTTGAAAATCTAACCACGATCAAACTCTCAGTCTCCTAACCATAAAATTTAAAGCATAGTTATGTTAAAACTTGGGATGTGATGACACAAGATTGCAAGGTGTTCACAATGAGTATAGCTTATAATTATTGGAACAAATCTACTCTATTATTTTATCTCAATTTTAATCAATATTTTTAATACCTTCATTAAAACTAATTATAAATATCTTTTAATTTTAAAATTTTGTTTCAAACTTTTCTTCTTATATACTTAAGCTAAATGGATTACAAGTTGAACATGTATAAAGAAGAAGATTATAAGAATATATAATTATTCTTGAATTATGACTTTTTGGCATGCAACTTTGTTCTCTAAGGAGTGACTTTAATTTTCCCAACCTACCAAGAAAGGAATACAAGTAGTAACCTTATTAACCTTATCGAGTAAGTAAAGAATTACTTAACCAATATGCATATTTATAAAGTTCAATATTAATCTTGCAATACATTTTAGGTTATGTTTGTTTCTAGGAAAGTAGCAAGGAAAAAAACTTATTAAGAAAAATAATTATTTTGATGTTTTGTTTTATAATGGAAATTACAAAGAAAACCAAATATCATTGAATTAGTTTAAAACTTAGGTATTTTTAAGTTATAAATGAAATGAATTTAAAATAATATATAAAAATAATTTATTAACTTCAAATATTTTTTTTTTCCTTCACTTCTACTCTTATGTTTTATTTTATTTTCCTCGTATTTTCCCTCAAATTGACCAATGACAAAGCTTAACCTTCTATAAAAACTAGAAGATTATCGAAATATAATAATTCTTAAAGTATAACTATGGTTGGGCATGAAACTTTATATTTTGGCGATTAGTTTAATTTTATAAAATTAATCTAAAAAGAAAGATATCATTAATTAATTTTTTTTAATCATATCCCAATGGACATGTTTTAAAATCGAAGTATTCACCAACTAACAAACAAAGAAGGATTCACTCATGTGTCATCAAAATTGTTTATCAATATCTCAAAGGAGTACATGCATCTCTCTCTATCTCACGCACACTAACACACAAATTTAAAAGAAACAAATAGAAAGGAAAATTAGAAAATGAAAATGAAAATATGAAGGAAAATTATAAAAAAAATTACTAGAATTAAACTTAATAAGTTAATTAATTTTTTATGTTACTTCAAATTACTAGAAATAATTCTAAAATGTAGATTTTATAACTAATTTTAATTATATTTAGTTTTCTTTGATATTTTTATAGTAAAACAAAATACAAAAATCCTTTTTTTAATATTTTTCTTTACCTCCTAAGAATCAAATGTAACCTTGAATAGAATAATTCTTTGATTGTAAGGTCTAACTTTGCTAACTTTATAAGCAAGCAAAGAATTGTACTTTCAATTCCAAAATTACTCTTACTTTAACTATGAGTTGTCTTAATATTAAAATTAGAAAAGAAAATGATTAAATAAAATCACTTTCTTTAATTTTATTTGATTTTTTTTAGTATTTTACATAACACAACCAAACATAATTTTATTTTTTCTTATTACTTTCCAAGAACCAAATGAAACATGAGAGATGAGGTTGGATATAATGGGTGGCCATACAATTATAATAATATTAATTTATGACAATTGTCAATTTTTAACATTTGAAAATAATTTTTTAATATTAGATAATATTAATTATCTAATATGTTTTCTTTTTAAAAAATAAAGATTAAAACAATAAAATATACTTATTTAATAATTAATTAAATAAGAATACATATTCATCTTCTATGTATAAAAGTAGGAAAAAAAAAGTAGAATACATATGCATCACTAAGATCTTATGTTAAGTTCAACTTAAGGAATTACTATGACCATAGTTTACATAAATACATCTCCTTAAGATCACCCTAGGGAACACTCTGTCTCAATCCCATAAGATATCATGATGCCTCTATTGAAAGTACTTGTTGCTATCAACTTCCATTAATAATGACTCAATTTATAGAGAATATATGATCACTTTAGAATTTCACATGTAGTTCAAAACTACTAATAACTTTTGACTATCTAATAGCCTTATCTTCAAAATTTTATTAAAACTTTTGACTCAATAATCTTCTCCCCTAAATCAAAGCAAGAGTTGACTATGTCACTAAGCTTTGAATAAAATACAAAGAAGGTTTGATTCTCTTGCATCCTTATACTCTTCAATTTGGTAGTGAGCATCTAAATTTAAGAACAACTTAATAGCCAAAGTGCATTCATAAGTTAGTGAAAAAATATCCCAGGTTTCCTTAACTCATTTACATGTGGCTATCCTACCAAATTCATCAAGACTAACCCCATTAAAAATATTGTAGAGAGATTAAGCATTCGCGTCACTACCCTCGTTGTCTAGTTTGTCTCACTCATGTTTGGGCTTGAGTTCTCCAATGGATCTTCCAATCTCATTAAATTTCAATGATGATTCCCATCCAAATTCCACTAAATTCCAAACTTTTCTTCCTTGCATTTTCAAGAAAAACTCCACATGGGCCTGTTTTGTTTTTTTTTGTTAAACAGTCATAAACATTTGTTAGTGAATTTTTTTTGTAAAAAAAATAAATTAAATGTTGTTAATTCACTTCACCCATCTTTTAAGATTCTTTTCAAATATTCCTATGATATATACCTAAATAAAATGTCAAAAATTCATGCTTCTTATTTTTCATCTTTCTCAAACCCTTATCTTATTTGCCATTCAATGGAGTGTACGCAATTATGTGATTAGCTTGAGGAGTGGGATGGAGATTTGGAAATACCGTGCATGTCATCTTTTTTCCACAAAAAGATGACTAGAAGTAAACTTTTTCCACTATTCTAGTGATCGAAGAATTTCTTGTTGCCTTCAAAGTTGCTTTGGCCTTAAGACTCAGAGTGGATAATATCTATACATTTGAAAACAAATCATTATAAATGGTATTAGATTCAATCATCGAGGGTTTATTTGACCACATAAGAGGTATCTTTTCTATTTTGCCTTAAAATCTCGTAGGACACAGCGAGAATGTTGTGTCTGCATAGGGTAATAGTAATAATCTCACATCGGAGAGGGAAAAAGCTCTCCATACTATATATATATGAGTTTCTCTTAACTTTTTAGACACGTTTTAAAGTCGCAAGGACTTTGAGGACTCATAGCAGACAATACCTACAAGCTTAGGAATGGATTACAACTTGCATAATGAAAATAATAAAAAGTGTGAAACATTACTGGGATGCCATTTGCAAACCTCAAGAGGACAGTGAAAACCAGAGCATATGCAGCAAGTTCAGCAGAGCCAATGTGGCCGATAAATGCCTGGCTGATGATGTTTAGACCAAAAGTGGAAAATCTAGAAAATATAGCAGGCCTACAACAACCCAAAGCTTCTTTGTCTCACTCCTTGAGCTTCTGTCCTTTTTCTCCTTCATCATCAACTTCTATATCTCCTCCTAGATTTTCCACTTTGTTTGGAACCAACTTCTTCATCTCACCCGCCATTTCAATGGCCAGAAAACACTTCTACAGCTGTTGAAACATGCACACATAACAGTGATGAAATCAAATTCCCATTCTAACTCTGCAATGTCATTCATATATGTTGAGCATTTATATATATATATATATATATATGAAGGAGAATGGTGCTAGCATTAAAAAGATAACACAAACAAATAAATAAAATCCATAATGGGTAGATCAGATTATAAAAAAGAAACTGTGTAAGACTTTGTATGGAATATATTTAAAAGTTAAAAATACAAAAAAAAATAAAATTATGACATATAAATTAATATAAAAGTTTTAAGATAAGTGGAAAAAAAAAGGTAAATATATAAAAATAAATTAAAAATATATATACTATATATTGAGGGACGAGTTACAGATCAAAATCAAGAATGTGCTTCTCTCTCTCTCTCTCTCTCTCTCTCTCTCTCTCTCTCTCTATATATATATATATATATATATATATTGGGTACTGAGCAGAAGAAACCTTAGAGATGGATGAATAAATACAGTAATAATAATAAGAAGAAGAAAATACTTGTGTGTCGGTGATGAAAATTAATTATTCTTGCCTGGTTGGGTTAGGCATATATATGAATGTTGTGACAGAATGAGCCATCACTACCCCATGCTTTTGTTTTCTTTCTCTTTTTATTTTATTTTTTTTAATTTAAATTTATGATGGCATTTTTAAAAATTAATTCAGGAAGATCCTATGGCTACCTACCTTATTATATATATTTAATTTTGCATACAAAGTGCCAAATGTAAAAATGTTGAGAAAATTAATTTTAAAAATATGATTCGGGAAGATTCAATGAGTTTAATTCACATATTAATTTTAAAAACTTTGTTCAGACAACTAGCTAGTGCTTGGATAGAAACAAAAATTATGGAGCTACTATTTATAGTGTCACTATTAAAATAATGACATCACAGATCTAAAATTTATAAAGATGATGCATAATATAATATATTTGTATTTGGATATATATATATATATATATATATATATATATATATATATATATATATATATATCGGAAAAATCCCATAACTCCCTAACCATGAAGACTTCTTCTATCTCTCCATAACAAGTCTTTGTTTTGAACCCTAGCAGTACCACCATTGACCTTCGAATTCATCTCCAAAGGGTTGTTGGGAAAATTCTCTAGTTCAGGAAGAAGAAGACATTGAGAAGCTTGGTCAATTCTAGCTCCGGCGACTTCAATTAGGTGCAACTTCAAATTTTTATATCTAAACTATGTTTTTTTTTTTTCCAGAAGCTTTGTTTTAATACCAATTGAACTTCTCTTTCTCATAGTTGATTTTACTCTATTTTATAATGTAAATGCAGATATTATTTTATAGCTTTCGAGTAATTTGGGTTTCTTGTTCACTTCGGATTTGGTTTTCTAAATATGGGAATGAATGTTTTGTGGATCTCTCATTTGTTACTTTGTGATAAGAGTTCAATTATTTAATATAAGTTATTGGAACGATTATATAGATTTTGTTTTATGTTATTAAATACTGTGACTGAGGATGAAGAATAAAACTAGAATTTGTGATATTTTGACTTGCTTTAGAAGTTTGGTTTTATTTTATTTTATTTCATTTAGTTTACATGTATAAGGATGACTCGTAGAATTGTGATCCAAGTGTCTTTTAAGGATCGATATTTGTCTGAACGCTGTGTAAGTGTTAATGAGGTATTAAGTAATTAGTAAATAGTATAAAAGATTAGTTTTCCTATACCATTTAGAGTCGTTTATAATTTTTTTAATATTTAAAAAATAAAAATTTGTATATATTGAAAATACTAAAATATTTTTTAAAATTACTATCAAACACATTTTTAATATATATAATAATTTAAGATATTATCTTTAATAATATAAATAATTAATAGAATAAAATATAATATTTATTAAATTAGTGTATACGGAGACGTTATGTTTAATGAGATCAAGATAAATGACTTTTGGTTTATATTATTTTCTTAAAATAAGTACAAGAGTTTCAGTATTTTAAAATTGGAATTACTAATAATTAAAAACGATAATTTACTTACTATAGTATGAAGGCATTATTTTCCTAAGATAAATTCAAGAATTAGTAGTATTCTAAAAATTGAAATAACTAATAATTAAAAATAATAATTAATTATTTGAAATTAAATATAGTTATTATTATATTTGCTTAGAGGTTTAGATAGAGGTAAACTAATTTATTATAAAAGGAAAGTGGAGGAATCAACATAGACTTCTCAATTTCTAATGTTTTTTCCAACAAAATTAGCTTAAATGGTATTTTCAAAAATCAATTCAAAATAAGGCTAAAAATATCTTTCTCATTAATCGAAATATGGCTTTTACAATAAACAATAATTTTTTAATTTCATATTAAAATTTTGAAGTCATGAGCATTTTCAATAAAAATATTGAACTCAAATTGAAAATGTTGCTTGTCTTAATTTTTTAATTATTTTATCTATCTTTTAAATTTGTAATATTGTGCAAACTTAACTTTAATACTGTTGAAATCCAAAAAAAATTAAAGAGAAAGAGAAAAAAGAAAATCTAAGATTTCTTATTATAAATTCTCTTGAAAATAGTTACAATACTATTAGAATTCTAATAGACCTAATAAAAGAAAATAAAAACTAATTTTTACCCTTACTTCTAAAAAGAAAAATTATAATTCTAATATAATAACCAAATATATTATTAACTTCTAACATCCCTACAAACTCACGATGCAACTATAAGAAGTATTGAGAGTTTGTCAATCGAAAATAAAAAATGCAGCAAGTGTGACTTGATAAACAACTTTGCAATCATACTATTGAGAAAATCCCTTAGTAACGAATCGAGTTTTATATCACTTAATTGAAATACCAAAACTAATACATTATGAACTTAATTGAAGTATCAAAACTAATACATTATAAATTATGACTTTACTGTTTCTCTTATATACACAATTATATTTCCTTATTTGTATCACTAGATAAATAGATTTTGAATTAAATAAGACATAATTAATACTTGAACTTCTTTAATGAATCTTTTAATTATTAAGAATAATTTGGATTTCAAAAAGTTGGTCCAATTAATTGCATACTAGATCAAAAGTATTCTAGAATACTTTATTTATAATTTCAGTGCTAAATGCGTGAATGTAATGAAAAACTTAACTCATTTACATGTTAAAAAATTAAGCTTTATTCTTTTTTAAATTTATTTACAATAAAATATTAACAATAATTATTATTATTGAATTGTTTTTGTTTCTTTTTAACAAAAAAAAAAAAAGTAATCAATTATGGCTTTATAAAGATGTTAATATCCACATTTTTATAACATATACTAAAATAGTTTTTTTTTTTTAAGAAAAAAAACTATAATTTATAATTTTATTATAATATCACTATTCATATTTAATCAAACACTATTTATTTTTTAATTGATTTGTAATTAGAAAATTATTTTTTAATAAGAATTAAATTAAATTTAACTAATATTATATAAATTGAATTTACAATTTTTCATAAAATCAAAACAAAAAAATTAAAAACAGCTTGTCAAATATTCTTGCTTTTATAAAATACTAAAAAAATAATTAAAAAAAAATATCCTTTTAACTTAAAAATAATTTTAAAAAATAAGTATAAAAAAAATGACCAAACATGCTTATATGAAAAGAAGTTCTATTTATTCAAAAGTTAACTAAGTGGGTGTTTCGTAAACCCCTTACTTAAGAACTTAATTTAAGTCATTAAATAAATTAAATATGTTTAGTAAAATAAATTAATGGTGTGACTTAACGTAAAAAACAACTTTAAGTAATAAGTAAAAATAATTAACTTATTCTTAAATCCATATTTTTCATTTTATTTTTTTATTCTCATTTGTCCTACTTACCTCTACGATCTCTTTTACTACTCCATAACTTCCATTTTTACTCGACCTCTTTTCCCATAATTATAATTTATGAAGATAAATATATCAATTAAATGATTTAGAATAAATTATAAGTTTATTTTTTTCAAAACACCTTAGTACTTAAATTAAAAATTAAATAATAAGTTTTAAGTGAACAACTTAAATATAATTTAACTTAAACTCAACTTAAATTATTAAGTAATAAGTATTAAATTTTACCAAATTGCCCCTAAGATACACTATGATTACATGAAAAGGATAATTCACTTCCTAAAGTTAAAAGACTAAAAATAGTTTGTAACTAGTCAGGCATGCATTCAAAAAATTAGAAGACAAGATAAAACTATAATTACGTATATATTGTAACTAGTCACACATGCACTTCACAAATCAGAAGAAGTTATATATACAATATATATTTTATATATAAGTAATTTGCAAGGAGAATAAATAATTTACAAGATGTGGCAGCACAAATCGATCTTAGTTGACCTAGAGGACATGAAGAGCCTAGGACCCCTAGCGGTTTTCCAAACATATGCCTCGAGCAAGCTAGGATTTTCATCATTAAGTCCTCTAATGAAAAGAATGAGTAGGTAAATGCGACCGGCGTCTGGGGCGAGGCTCATCTGTCGGCCTTCAGCCACCTCAAGGAGCTTCAGGTTCCCACCATCCGACTTCTGGTTTTGCTCATTCAGAGCGAACTCTCCCATGTTTCACACCTCCTCATAGTCTATGGTTTGTATAGGCATCCACTGGGCGTCCGACCCTCCGGGATTCCACTTGTTGAGATATTAGGAATGATTTCCTTATATCATTTAGTGTTGAGATATTAGGAATGTTTAGATATTAGGAAAGTTGAGATATTAGGATAATAGTTGTTATTTCCTTATATCATTCTTTCCTTGTATCATTCTTTCCCATTCTTAGAATGGTGATTACCCTCTATATATACTCTGTACATGAACGAATGAAAGAAGGAATGAAAAAACTATCATTTAGTAATTTGAAGATGGTATCAAAGCCATGGAACTGAAATCCTGGATATTTTGTCGCTATGGTAGTCCGACAGCGATCAACCATCTTAAGACAAGCCCTAATATTGATAAGTCAACCTTCAAATACACTCACTGCAATAAGACTGATCCCACCGGTCTGGATATCCCACAATTTCAAAGCAACGACTCTGGGTATGACCAGGAAAAAAATGAGGAACCAAGGGTTTGAACCATGGACCTGTAGATCATGTTTAAGCTATCAACACTTTGTTATTAATGATAATAATCGTGATCAACGGAAGAAGGATTCCAAGAAAACCTCAACTGCAACTATTGCCGAAATAAAAACAGAGGCTAATGTTGCTGAGAAAGCCTCTGCATTGGTAGCCACTATAGATCATGGTAGTAAGTTTTTAAATACTTTTACACCTATTATTAATAGTGCATGGATAATTGATTCTGGTGCTACAGATCATATGACTTTTGATTCTAGGTAGGTTTCACCCCTTAGACCTTTCTCACAAAAAATTGTTTCCACAGCCAATGGTAACACAACCCCAGTCATTGGGAAAGGATCCTTAACTCTTACTGATACTTTGAATTTGGATTCTGTTTTAGTTGTTCCATCTTTAGATTACAATATTTTGTCAGTTTCTCAAATCACTACAACCTTATCTTGTATTGTCATTTTTTGGCTTGAATTTTGTGTGATTAAGGACATCCAAACAAGACAGACCATTGGTTGTGGTATTAAGCGAGGAAAACTCTATTACTTGGACTTGTAGTCAAAAGATTCAAATAAGTTGCAACAAGCCTTGATGGCAGATGGATCTAAGGGGGAGAAGAAAAAATCTAAAATTTGGTTGTGGCATCGATGTCTGGGACATGCTTCCTTTGGTTATTTAAAAAAATCGTTTCATAGTTTGTTTGCAAAGAGTGATATTTCTGGTTTTCGTTGTGATATTTATGAATTGGCTAAAAGTCATCGTGCTTCGTTTCCGTTAATTTTGAATAAAAGTCCGTTTCCTTTTATGGTTATACATTCTAATGTTTGGGGCCCATCCAAAGTCCCAACTTTGAGTGGCTCACGTTGGTTTGTTACTTTTATTGATGATTGTACCAGAATGACATGGTTATGCTTGATGAAGACCAAAGATGAAGTGAACTTGTTGTTTCAAAATTTTCATAAAGTGATTGAAACTCAGTACAATGCAAAGGTTCGGTTCTGCGTAGTGATAATGGTGGAGAATATCAAAGTTCTGATCTTCAAAAGTATTTGGAAGGACATGACATCATTCATCAGACTACTTGTTCCAATACATCCCAGCAAAATGGAGTCGTTGAACGAAAAAATCGGCACTTGTTAGAGGTTGTTCATGCTTCCTTGATAGCAGCAAAAACATCGATATCTTATTGGGGAGAAGCAATCACATCTGTCGCATACTTGATCAATCGGGTACCTTCCAGCTCAATTAACTTCCAAACACCTCTTCAAGCTCTTACTAATGTCGTAGTTGCCCTAACTGTCCCAAATCTACCTCCTCGTGTTTTTGGTTGTGTGGCATTTGTGCATCTACACAAACACTAAAGCACCAAGTTAACTTCTCATGCATTGCAATGTGTGTTTGTTGGATATGCATTGCACAAAAAAAGATATCGATGTTACCATCCTCCAAGTCGACAAATTTATATTACAAAGGATGTGGTGTTTCATGAAGATTCGATGTATTTTTCATCTGAGTCTAAACTTCAGGGGGAGTACCATGAGGAAATTCAAACTCTCGATTATGATTATCATATCTTTGAGGATGATGAATCTGGACAATCTAAACTAGTGAACCAGGAAGCGGGTGAGTTGGATATGAGTGGTCAACAATTTGGGTCCGGAGATGTCTTCATTGAAATAGCAAACCAATCGTCGTCTATTGAGGGTGTTCTTAATTTGGAACCTGATCCATTCATGAAACGGTTACCACACCGTCATAATAGAGGTATTCCTAAACCTACATATGAACCTGAATTGTCTACCAAAGTCAAATATCCCATGAGCAACTATGTGTCTAACCATCGTTTGTCTGAATCAAATAAGTCATTTGTAAATCAATTATCTACTGTAACTATTCCTAACAGTGTGCAGGAAGCCTTAGCTGATCCAAGGTGGAAAACAGCCATGAATGAAGAGATGAAATCATTGCAGAAGAATGAAACATGGGAACTCATAGAATGTCCACCAGGAAATAAGCCAATTGGGTGTCGTTGGATCTATACTGTGAAGTACAAGGCAGATGGTAGTATTGAACGATTTAAAGCAAGACTGGAAGCAAAATGGTACACTCAAACTTATGGAATTGACTACACAGATACATTTGTACCTGTAGCTAAGATCAACACAGTTTGAGTATTACTGTTTTTAGCTGCAAACCTAGATTGGTCATTACAACAGTTCGATGTGAAAAATGTCTTTCTGCATGGCGAGTTATCTGAAGAAGTATATATGGATCTTCCACCAGGATGCATGGTGTCAGAAAAGCAATGTCAGAAGGTGTGCAAATTGAAGAAGTCATTGTATGGGTTGAAGCAATCCCCGAGAGCATGGTTTGGAAGGTTCACAAAGTCAATGAGAGCTTTTGGCTATCTTCAAAGTAATTCAGATCACACTTTGTTCCTGAAAAAGCAACATGGTAAGATTACGACACTCATCGTATATGTGGATGACATGGTAATTACAGGAAATGATCCTGAAGAAAGAAAAGCTCTACAAAATTATCTATCTAAAGAATTCGAAATGAAATATCTAGGTCTTTGAAATACTTGCTTGGGATTGAAGTTTCTCGATCAAGTGAAGGAATTTTTCTGTCTCAAAGAAAGTATGCCTTAGATCTTTTATAGGAGACTGGAATGTCAAGATGTCAACCTGTTAATACACCAATAGAAGAAGGTCTGAAATTGTGTGTTGAGCCTAATCAAGTATCAACCGATAAGGGAAGATACTAGAGACTTGTGGGGAGATTAATGTACTTAGCTCATACAAGACCAGATCTTGCTTATGCATTAAGTGTAGTGAGTCAATACATGCATAATCCTGGAAAGCAACATATGAATGTAGTCATGCGTATTTTGAGGTATTTGAAGAATGCTCTTGGGAAGGGAATTTTGTTCGCTAAAAATGTTGATCATCAAAGTATAGAAGTATATACTGATGCTGATTGAGCCGGTGCAGTGGATGATAGACGATCTACATCTGGTTACTTTACCTTTGTAGGTGGTAATCTTGTGACATGGAAAAGTAAGAAGCAGAATGTCGTCACTCGTTCAAGTGCAGAAGCGGAATTTAGAGGTATGGCTCTAGGACTTTGTGAGGCATTATGGCTAAGACTCCTCTTTAGGATTTAGGTTACCTATCTAAGTAACCAATTCGATTGTTTTGTGACAATAAAGCTGCATGTGACATTGCTCATAATCCAGTACAACATGATCGTACAAAGCATGTCGAGGTGGATAGATCTTTCATTAAGGAAAAGTTGGATGATAAGATTGTGGAATTGCCTAAGATTCGATCAAAAGATCAATTGGCCGATATCCTTACCAAAGCTGTCTCAAGTCAAGTGTTCTCAAAATTTTAGACAAGTTAGGCATGTGTGACATCTATGCACCAACTTGAGGAGGAGTGTTGAGATATTAGGAATGCTTTCCCTATATCATTCTTTCCTTATATCATTTAGTGTTGAGATATTAGGAATGTTTAAATATTAGGAAAGTTGAGATATTAGGATATTAGTTGTTATTTCCTTATATCATTCTTTCCTTGTATCATTCTTTCTCATTCTTAGAATGGTGATTACCCTCTATATATACTCTGTACATGAACGAATGAAATAAGGAATGAAAAAACTATCATTTAGCAATTTGAAGACCACTTTCTCTTGAGCCATCCTTCGGCGACCTGTGTGGAGACTTGTACAAGCTGTGGTTTTTGGATGGGTTTTTGTGGAGGTGGCATGCAGCTTGAATTTATAGGCAAAGAAAAGATATGGTGGGAACTAGAAACTGCCTTTAACTCCACGCATTAAGTTTCTAGAAAGAAAATAGAAAGGAAAGACAGAAAAAGAAAAAATTAAGAAAATTTGAAATAAAATAAAATAAAATAAAAAATAAAAAATAAATTGAAGAGAAAGGATTATTTTTACATAGTAATTGAAATTCATTTAATTTATTATAAAAATTAAATAATTCAAAAATATATAAATTTCTAACTAATTTCAATTATATTTTATTTTCTTTGATATTTTATATACTATCTTCAAAAAATAAATAAATAAATCATTTGTTTAATATTTCTTTATTTCCTTATTACTTTCTAATAAGCAAACATAACCTAAAAATATATGTTGGATGTAACGGGTGTTCCTATTATTATAATAATTATAATAGTAATAATAAGAAAAAGAAGAATTTACGACGGTTGTCTATTTTTAATGTTTTGAAATAATTTTAATAAATCACATTTAGTGATTTGTTTATACTTTTTTATTTTTAAAACTTAGTATTAAAATTTCAAATAATAATAAATAATTATATATATATATATATATATATATATATATATATATATATATATATATATATATATATATATTCTCCGTATATAACAAATTAATGATATTGACATCTCACGTACAAATATTAAAGAATGTTGGAAAATCAAGAAAAATTGAATCACCAAAATCATCCAACCACAGGAAAAATCATTGAATTTTTTTTTTCACCTTTATTATGTACTTATATAATATATTTTGTAAACTATTAAATTTATTTATTAAATAATTATATATATATATAAGTAGAAAACATAAAAAATATATTTAAATATGATTTTAATGTTGATGACCTTTTTTTCAAAATAATGTCCATATTCATTTTTATATTATTTTTATTATTAAGGTATTACTATATTTCTAAAATATGAAACAATATTTGAGGTTTTTTTAAATATAATGCAATTTTAGAATTTCCATATATATTTTTTATTTTATAAATAGTAAAAAGTTGTATTTATGCTATAAAGTAATTCATCATTTTTTTAATTACTATAAGTTATGTCATTTTATTTTTCTAAACTCATCCCTAATTATATGCATAATGATTTGAGAAGCCTGCAATTTCACTTTTGCTAATTAGTCTCGTATGAAGAAATAATGAGAATCATATGTTCTTTTCTTGATTAGTAGGCCATGAATATTAACTTCGCTTTAAAATATGTTCATGTGCATGTTTAATGGGGCATTTTTTATCCTCTTGTAGGAAAAGTCTTCATACTTTCCCTATTTTAAATAAAGTTAAGTACAATCTTATCCTTCTTAATTAATATTTGAGGAAACTAAAACTAATCCGAGAACTAAAAGCTAATCATAAAGTTGAGCCTCATCCATGAAACTAAAGAAGAATCGGATATGAAAAATAATAATTCTAATATACCTACATTAAGTAAAACAAAAGGCAAGCATATAACTAGGACTCGAAAATCTAGTCACGATCAAACTGTGAGTCTCCTAACCATAAAATTTAAAGCATAGCTATGTTAAAACTTGGGATGTGATGACACAAGGTTATAAGGTGTTCCCATGAGTATAACTTATAATTATTGGAACAAATCTACTCTATCATTTGATCTCAATTGTAATCAATATTTTTAATACCTTCATTAAAATTAATTATAAATATTTTTTAATTTTTTAATTTTGTTTCAAACTTTTCTTCTTATATACATAAGAATATATAATTATTCTTGAAGTATGACTTTTTGGCATGCAACTTTGTTCTCTAAGGAGTGACTTTAGTTTTCCCAACCTACCTAGAAAGGAATACAAGTAGTAATCTTGTTAACCTTATCAAGTGAGCAAAGAATTACTTAACCAATATGCATATTTATAAAGTTCAACGTGAATCTTGAAATACTTTTTAGGAAAGTAGCAAGGAAAAAAAATAATTAAGAATTTTTTTTTTTTATGTTTTGTTTTATTATGAAAAATACAAAGAAAACCAAATATCATTAAATTAGTTTAAAACTTATGTATTTTCAAATTATTTAATATTTAAATATAAGAGTTAAAATAAGTGAAATAAAGTTAAACTAATATATAAAAATTATTATTAACTTTAAATCTTTTTTTTCATTTTTTTTTTTATTTCTACTTTTCTTTTCTATTTTCTTTCCCTCTTATTTTCCCTCAAATTGTCTAATAACCAAATTTAACCTTTTATAAAAAGTAGAAAATTATGAAAATATAATAATTCTTGAAGTATATCTATGGTTGGGCATAAAACTTTATATTTTGGTGGTGAGTTTAATTTTATAAAATTAATCTAAAAAAGAAAGATATCGTTAATTAAATTTTTTAATCTCATCCCAATGGACATGTTTTTAAAGTCAAAGTATTCACTTGTTCACAAAAAAGAAGGATTCACTCATGTGTGATCAAAATTTTTATCAATATTGTTTTCCAATATCTCAAAGAGTTAGCACATTGTAGACCCCCAGAGAGGAAGCTGGATTTTTCCATCATTAAAATTTTCTGACCACCCCGGGATTTCAGCTGGAGGAGGCGGCCAGATTAGATGGGTGATGGCAGAGGAAAAGGAGAAAAGCGGGGGAAAACAGAGAGAAGAAAAAGACACCTTAGAGGGGACCGAGCAAGGAACCAGAGGAGAAGCACCTTGAAGGGCGGAGGTTCAGGTATCCTTCTTTTGGATTACGTTCACTCCTCTTCATAGCATTAGCCGAATATATATGAGATCCTATATGGGCGTTTGATGGTGTTTTGTTGGGGGTTTTCATTTATTTTTATAGAATCTGAGCTTGTTCATTTTCGTTCTATGTTTGTTTCCCATCTGTTTTGGCCCCTGTTCCGATGCTTTCATATGAGATTATTATCATTCATGCTTTGATTTCGTTTTTGAAACTCACCCACCCGCGCGCATAAGGACTGTGTATGCGCACTCATCCTAGCTTCCATCCAACCCATTTGCTGCATATTTATTCAACCATTCAAACCCATTTCTCTCTTGGTGCCCACTGCTAGTAGCTTTCTTCACCATCACCCTTATTTCTTTCATTCTTTCTAGACCCAATAAGACCCGTCATTCTCACTACCCATCTAGCCAAACCATTCCCATGCAAACCTATTTTTTTAGTCTCATGCACGCGAAACTGGATGAGGGAGCCATGTAAGCTGAGTTGGGATGAATGCCAGCCGTGAAGGCTATCCAGTGCTGGAGCTTCAAGCGATACACGCCAGCCACGCGCGGACCCCACGATGCCGGTGCTGGTGGCGCCACCTTCATGGATGACGAGCCCCGCGTCCTCCAAGCTACTGCCGACGCTCATGGCGAGGACCTCCCCACTACCTGCATCGCAGGCGGCCCTAACCCCGACGACCACGGCACCCATGTTGGAAGCTCCATGCCGAAGATGTTGCCCAGGTGGAAGATTTTGTTTTGTTGAAGATTAAAGGCCTGGGTCATCTTGCCATGGGATATGGACGTTGAGATATAGCCCAAGCCCATATATATTGTTGGGGAGGGCCTCATGTTTGGCCCACCCATGTGAAGTCAGCCCATGCATATCCTAAGCCCACTGGTATAAACTTATCTTATATGGCCATCTTTGATGGCCCATTTCCAAGGCCTATATAAACAAAAAATGGATTTTATAAAATTAGTTTTTTAACAATTCAACTCTTTAAACACCTGGGCTTTATAATTTTCAGATTCTCAATTCTATCTCCTAACTTCCCAAAATCTCAATTTCCAATATTTATTTAATTAATAATAATTCCTAACTTCCCAAAATCTCAATTTCCATATTTATTTAATTAATAATTATTATTTCCGCTATTATTACTATTCGATTGTTTATCCACTTATCTTAAAATCTCATCCTTTAACAAACCTTCAAAATTCCGACTCTCAAAATGCAATTGTAGATTTTATTATTATTATTATTATTATTTTAATTCTAATACTCACATTTCATTTATTTAATTATTATCCTCGTCATCTCCATTACTTTTCCATCCACTTATTCATTTATTCATTTTAAAATTCCACCTTCTAACAACCTTTAAATTATCTTTCAAAATCTTGATCTCTGAATTTAATCTTCTAATCTCAAAAATCCCAATAATCACATTAATCCATTTAATTATTATTATTTTATTTATTTATTTTCTAAAATTCCATTTTAAACTATTCATTAAAATTTTTTATTTCCGATTTTAATTTCTAATTTCAAAAATTCCAATATTCACATTAAGCTATTTAATTATTATTATTTTATTCATTTATTCTAGAATTCTATTTTAAACAATTCATTAAAATTTTCGACTTTTCGATTTTAATTTCTAATTCCAATACTTCCATTAATCTATTTAATTATTTTATTCTATTTATTTATTCTAAAATTCCATTTTAAACAATTCATTAAAATTTCTGATTACCGAAAAATTCCAAAAATTCCAATATTTCCATTAATCTATTTAATTATTTTATTCTATTTATTTATTCTAAAATTCCATTTTAAACAATTCATTAAAATTTCCGACTTCCGAATTAAATTTTTATTTCTAAAAATTCCAATATTCACATTAATTTATTTAATTATTATTATTTTATTTATTCATTCCAAAATTCCATTTTAAAACAATTTATTGAAATTTCCGACTTTTCGATTTTAATTTCTAATTCCAATATTTCCATTAATCTATTTAATTATTTTATTCTATTTATTTATTCTAAAATTCCATTTTAAACAATTCATTAAAATTTCTGATTACCGAATTAAATTCCAAAAATTCCAATATTTCTATTAATCTATTTAATTATTTTATTCTATTTATTTATTCTAAAATTCCATTTTAAACAATTCATTAAAATTTCGATTTCTGAAAATTCCAATATTTCCATTAATCTATTTAATTATTATTATTTTAGTTATTTCGAAATCCCATTTTAAACAATTCTTCAAAATTCCAATTTCTGAACTTAATTTCCGATTTCCAAAATTCTAATTTCTTTTAAATTTAATTTCCAAAATTCTAATTATTAAATTTAATTCCTAATACTCCAATTTTCAAACAAATTTCAAAAATCCGGTCTTCACTCGAACAATTTTAATTCTATTCCGGTTTTCAAATAATCTTTTGTTCCTCTTGACTTTATATAAGCATGAATGTCATTTTCATAATTTTAGAATAATGGAATTTGTGAGATTAATTCGTGCAAGATCAATCGGGCTTTGGTGGGGGCTCCATATAAGTGAATTTATAATTGATTGATTTAATTGCCATGAATGATAGATTTTATTATGCCCTGTGATATATCTCGTGATCGTTATTATGCACTAACCTCCTTTCTTGATAGCGCATGGTGGCTCGTTGCCCAGGTACGCATCCACATCCGCTCAGGTCATTTTCTGTATGCATGTTTAGATTCTCGCATGTGCATGATCACTCTGAGTATTCATTGATTCCCTCATCAATTGTCATGATTGCTTCATTTTATTAGTAGAGACCCGACTTTAGGGACTTAGAAGGGTGCTACGGTCCTTACCGTACCTTCCCGATAAGTAACCTGACCCCCGAACTCGATCCGGTTTTCCGTAGACCACCTTTTCCAAATAAGGAGTCACACTTAGGGTTTTTCTTTCTTATTTTGTTTACCCTTTAAAAATAAAACAAAAATAAGTGGCGACTCCAAGTCATTTTTCCTAATCAATAAAAAAATCATTTTTTTTCAAATTGAAAATCGAGCTCGCTATCGAGTGGGAAACGCATTGAGCCGAAATGCGGGGTCCACACACATACATCTCTCTCTCTCTCTCTAAATCATGACATACAAACTTTTGAAACTATGGCTATGTTTGATTCTCTGAAAATTTAATTGAAATATGAGGAGGGGAAATGAGGAAAAATAAAAGAAAATAAAAAATGAAGTAAGATTATAATAAAATAAAAATAAAAAACCTAGAGTTAAAGTTAATAAATTATTTTTTAATATTACTTGAAACCCCTTTCAATTATTTTAACTCTTATATATAAAGATTAAATAATTTTAAAATGCATATATAAGTTTCTAACCAATTTTAATTATATTTAATTTTCTTTTATATTTTTATAGTAAAACCAAATATGATAAAATCATTTTTCTTAACATTTTCGTTACTTACTAAAAACCAAATATAGCCTTAAATATAATAATTCTTTGAAGTACAAAGTCTAACTTTGTTAACTTTGTAACTAAGCAAAGAATTGTCCTATCAATGCCAAAATTTCACCTCACTCATGAAAATATATTTATACTCTTAATTTAATTACAAGTTATCTAATAAATATTGAAATTAGAAAAGAAAATGATTAAATAAAATAAGGCAATATGCAAATTATTTATCAAAACATGTATATATAAGAAAAACTAAATTATTAATTCATGTAAATTTAATAATAATAATAATAATAATAATAATAATAAGATAAGATCACCAATCACATACAATTTTTTGAAAATAAATAAATAAACATAAACAAATAATAATTAATAAATAAGTAAATAAATAATTAAATATAATAAAGCACATGCAAGTGTTAAAAATGCAAATCATGCTAACTATGTAAGTCATGCAAGAATTACCTAAAAGGTAACCTAGGTGGGTCAGGATATGCCTAAGTGTACCTAGCGAACCTAAGTGGGCCTAAATGGGCCTAGGTGAATCTAAGTGGGACAAGGGAAACCTTAGTGGGCTAAGTGTGCATAGGTGGGCCTAAGTAAACCTAAACAGGCCTATGTGAATCTGAGTGGGCCTAAGTGAACCTAAGTGGGCCAAGGTGAACTTAGGTGGGCCTAGGTAAGCCTGAAAAGTGCCTAAGTGGCCTAAAGTGATATGAAAAATGTCTAAATGTGTCTAAGGTGATCAGAAAGGTGCCTAAGTGACCTAAGGTGTACCTAAATATGCCCTAGGTGAATCTAGGTGAAGTGTAATATGCCTAGGTGAATCTAGGTGAAGTGTAATGTGTATAGGTGACCTAGGGCTAGCCTAAGTGACCTAAGGTGTGACTTAGTGGTCCTAAGTGTCCTACGGTGATCAATAAGGTACCTAAATGACCTAAGGTGAGTGTGTGTAATCCAGAAGGTGCCTAGGTGACCTTAGGTGAGTGTATGCAAGCTAGAAGGTGTCTAGGTGTGCTTGAGAAGTATCTAAGTGTACCTAAGTGATTAGGATGCATCTAAGTGACCTAAAAAGCGTATCTAAACATGCCTAAGTATGTTATCCTAAAGGTGTACCTCAATGAGCTATCCTAAAAAGGAAGAAAAATCTTAAGTCTAATTTAGGGCTACCAAAGGTCACAATGAGGCTAGATAAGCCTCTCAACGAAGCGTCCTTGAAAATGTCTCGAAAAAAGTTGTATAAGTGTCAATGGGCCACCATAGGATGACTACGAGTCAAGAGAAAAGAACAAGAAAACACCAAGTGTCATATGTGCTAAAAAAACAAAATTGAGGGTCTACAACAATCAATGATATTTTAGCAGATTTATTCATAAAAGTCTTACCTACTAAAACATTCAAGAAGTTCATACATCAAATCAAAATGTATCAACTCAAAGATCTTAATATTGAACTGAGAAAACAAAGGTTATGCTTAGTTAAGAAAAACACCCAAAGGGGGGGGGGGGGGTATGAATTGGGTTTTTAAAATCTTTTCAATCACAACAAATTCAAACACAATGTAAGCAAAATAAAGAAATAGAGTTTAGAGAATTCAAACTCGGGTTTATAGTGGTTCGACACTTCCTTGCCTACGTCCACTCTCCTCATTCTCCTAACCGAGTGAGGGTTCCACTAACTTAAAGCTTCAACCAAACTTCCAATCTTCTTGCACTTGGATTCCGGCTCAAATAGGCTCTTACACAATCTCTTCAAGATTCAAACCTCTTGAAGGCTTTGACACTCAGATTTTTACAAGAAATGATCCCTCAACCTAGCTTAAGGATAGCTCAAATACAAGACCAAGCTAGGATGACACACAAGAGTGCACTAAAGAATATGCAAGTGGTGATTTAATGCACTATGAAAGAAATGAGAGTTTTTTTATCAAGAACAGGTAGGTAGGCTATTGAATGCAAGTGTTCTCTTGTCAATAAATGAAGTAGAGCTCTCAATTTATAGGTTTCTAAGCTCGAGAGTCAAAAATAGCAAAAGGTAACCTCGTCCGGTTGAGCTAGGGGTCAACCGGTTCACTTGTCGTTGGAGCATTTAATGCATGACAGGTTACCGTTGTCTCAACCGGACCTCAACCTGTAAGAGAATCACCTCGATCGGGAAGAGAAGGCTACTGGGATAGAGAGAAACTTTTTGTGCATCCTTGACAGGACGAGGTCAACCGGTCGACCGGTTCCTCAATCGGTTGAGCCGGTTGGCCATAGCCTCGACGGTTGAGCAATTTTGGCCCCGAAAACCTATTTTTTTTTTATTCCTTTCTTTTCTAACACTTAGGCAAGGTCTTTAGGTGAATTATTAAGCCAGTTATAAAACATTTTGCCTAAGGTACAATAGTTAAAAACTCGGGTTTTTAATGAAATCGAAGTTTTAAAGAATAAACCGAGTTTTCTAAGTTGCATGAAAAGTGTGAAAATCCTAAGTGCACTCATGCATTCATATTAGTTTCTTATGATCACAAGTCTTCCAAGCGTCTCGATCTTGTATCCATTTGGTCCTTTGATGAATTTTCGAGTTTATACCTAAGATTCTTAATCATTAAACCAATTAGTCACTTAACCATGGTTTGTTATCATCAAAACCCAATTAGGAGAACCCTTGGGCTAACACGAACCATTAAAGACAACATAATCATGCTATCATAAGGGGGAAGTAACATATTATACTCTTTTTTTCCTTTGTCCAAGTTTTGTCCCTTTGGATTTTATTAGTAAGGTTTTTAACAAGGTATTTCTAACAACTAATGTGTATCTAATTTTATCTTAAGTGGTGATAGTCATTCAAGGTGAGTGTTATAAATGTATACGAGTAATTATGAGTAATCATATAGTTCCCTATGATAACCTTTACTCTTTTTTATTAGAGAATTGAATATTGTATTTAATTTTGGCTTTTTCCAACTCTTATAAATAGGAGAGTTGGATCAATAAAATAAATTCATCATAGTTAATTCATAACTCTATTTCTTCTTCTTCACTGTTCATTTTATTTCTAACAATACTTACCTAAACTTAAAAATCTTCATTTTTTCTAGTTTATATTTTTCTTAAAGCTTTCACAAAAAAATCCTTTATTTTTATTCTATTTTATATTTTCCTTAAAACCTTCAAAATTTTCAATAAAATCATATTTCCTGTAAGAATTATTTTAAAACAATTTGAACTTTTTTTTTTAATAATATTCTATTTTTTAAATTATTAAAACTAATAAGCATTATTGTTAATCAAACGACTCACACACATGAGCAAAAATAAATAAAAACATGAGATGTTTACATAGTTCAATTATCAATATGATCCTTACGTCCACAAAGTGCACCAACATCAAGAATACACTAATCAAATGAAAAAAAAAAGTACAATGGTAGAACTCTTACTCTTATCTCAATTGTGGTTGTATTTTTTTTTTCTCTAAAAATACAAAACCATAAATTATAAGAGGATTGAAACAAAATAGGGGTAAACTCATCATTCAATAAATTTAAAAAAAAAAACAAATAAACAAACAAATCCAAGGGACGTTGGCCATTTAAACCATTGAGAGTTTACCAGGTAGCTTGACCTCCAACATCCTCTACAAAATGTAACAAGATTGATTCAGGTTTCATAATCCAACAATCTCCCACTTGAAGACTTAAACACAAGTAAACATTCTCCTTCAATGATTAATGAATATGGTGCACTCTAACAACATATCTTCAACTTTGGCCCATTGAAGTTGGGCACAACTTCAATTATTTCACTATTATATTTACTTTGGTCAACATGTCAGTTGGATTCTTAGTACCTTGTATCTTCACAAGTATTGATACCCCATTTTCAAGTACAGACTCAATGAAGTGATAACGAAGTTCTATATATTTACTTCGTGAATGAAATACTGAATTCGAAGTTAGATGTATTGTTCTTTGGCTATCACTATGAAAATACATTTATTACCCAGTTCCCAACTCGAGCATAAAACTTTGCAACCAAATCATCTCTTTACTAGCTTCTATCACAACCACATATTGTACTTCAATTGTTGATAAAACAATAATCTTTTGCAATTGAAAAATTCAACTAATAGCACTAATATCTAAAGTAAACTCATACCTTGTAGTGTTCTTCCTATGATCTATTTCACCCAAAAATCAACATCCACATATCCCTACAGTTTCAACTTGCCCCTTCTAAAGTATGAACACTTTTTTATAGTACCCTACAAGTATCTAAGTATCCATTTCACTACTTCCTAATATTGTTTGCTTAGATTTGACATAAATCTGCTCACTACTCCAACTAAATAGGCAACATCTGGTAGAGCACACACCATGGTATACATCAAACTTTCAATAGCTAAGGAAAATGGGACCTTAGCCATGAAGTTTTTTTCCTCATTTTTCTATGGACAATGCTCCTTAGACAACCTAAAGTGATTTGCTAGCAAAGGTGTTCCAATTACCTTAACATCACTCATGTCGAACCTCTACAAGACCTTATAAACATACTTAGCCTAAGATAATAATAAGTTATTTGTTTGTTTGTCTATGTTATCCTCATCCCAAGTATCCACTGTATTGCACTCAAGTCCTTCATCTCAAACTCCCTAAACAATTGTTTCTTCAACTAGTTGATTTATCTAAATCTACATCAGCTATTAACATGTCATCAACATAAAAGTAGTAAAATAATAAAGTTAGTGTTAGGAAATTAAGTTTTGTTTACATATTGGCAATTTTATTCCTTGTAATATTTAGTCATAGAAGTCTTTTTAGATAGTGACTTGCTCTCCATTGAAAATCAAGGGTTGTTATTCGTCCAACCAAGAAGTCACAAGTACATCTAAAAAGGTTTGGCATATGACATATTTAGCTTCTACGAAGTATAAAGAGATTAGGTACCTTTTTCTCAAGTTAAAATAATTTTTATTGATTTTTTAAAGAGAAAAGGATCGCTTAAGAGATTAGCACGGTTCAAATGATCAAATCGCTCAAGTAGCATAAGTCTACTTGAGCAATCATACTTGTTCTACTAAGAATTTTTCAAGTGAATTGAATTTAAAACTCTTCCAAAATCGAATCTCTTAGGTTTAGTTCCCTATAAATATCTCATTATTACCCCTTAAGGGTAAGAAGGGATCAAAAAGTGATTAATAAGAGATCACATGTTCTCTAAAGAGGGTTTCCTAGAGAGAACGCCTAAATTGTCACATCATTCTCGATCTCTCATTCAAGGATTAGATATATGGATATTGGTTTGAAAACATTCACCCCTTCAATGAGGCTAAAGTGATCTACTGGAGTAATTGAAGATTGTTGCAACATGGACATGAATCAAGTTCTAGGTACTAAAGAGTAAGTCTATAGGGTAAAGCGACTAGATAAATCTATATAACTTGATTTCGTATAATAGATTTAAATTAATATATCATAGACCTCGTGGTTTATCTCCAAAGTTAGTATGAGGGTTTTCCATGTAAAAATCTTGTTCTCATTGTTTATATATTTCATATTTGATATTTTGTTTGAATTGTTTATAATTAATAAAATAAATTATCCCTAACATTTCACAAGTAAAAGAATTTGGTATAACATATAAATCTTTATTAAAAATTTTTAAATCACTCATTCATCCTTTCTAGGTGTTCCCTATTCAATTTTCAGTTTTTCATTAAATATAAGAAAATCATTTTTCTTAATTTTTTTTTTCTTATTACTTTTCAAAAACCAAACATAGTTTAAAATTTTATTTCAAAACACTTAAGAAATTTTATAATTTTTAAAAATCATAATTTTTAAAATTTAGAAAATATAAATAAAATAAAAAGAATAAAGAAAAAAAAAACATATTTAAAGTTAATAAATTATTTTAATATACTATTTTAAATTCATTTTGTTTACTTTAACTCCTTTATAGAAATATTAGATAATTTGAAAATGTATAAATTTTTAATTAATTTTATCTATATTTGATTTTATTATCTTCATAGTAGTACAAAACATAATAAAATCATTTTTCATAATTTTTTTCCTTTTTTACTTTTTAGGAATCACACATAACTTTATGATTTTATTCTAGAACACTTAAGAAATCTCATAATTTTTAAATATCATAATTTTTAGAATTTTTTTAAAAATCTTTTTTTAGAAAAATCACGAGACACTTGAGCATCCTTGAGGGGATCGCTTGAACTTCCCCATTTGGACATTCAAGCATCCAACCAAGTTTCCCTACTTTTGTACCAAAAGATTGCTCGATTGTTCTTGCTTGCTTTCAAGTGTCTTTTTACCTATCTTTTTAGAACTAAAATTAAATTCCCTTCATTACTTTAACCCAAATTCAAACATGTAACTTAGTTACATGAGTATTCAACTATAAAGACTTCTAATTCGGTTTCGAGGCATACAAGTCTTATTAGAAATTAAAGCAAATAGTTTTTTTTTTTTCCTCAAAACAAAAAATTGAAAAACACGTTTAATAACTTAAAATCAGAAAACAGTATTTTGTTCTTAAAAACAAAAAATATTATGTTTTTTTTTAGAATTTTTAATCGTTTTAAATTGTTTTTACTTGTTTTTTAATAACTATTTTAAAAAATAGTTATATAAATATGAAAAATGATTAAAAATAAAATACTACATAAAAGTTATTTTTAAAACATATTTAAAATTGTAGAAAACATATTAAAAACATTTCAAGTTCTCAAATAAATTTTTTTTTGACAAAATATCATAAAACAATTTCAAAAAAACTATTTTTTCTAACTATTTTCTAAAACATAGGCTTAGGGTCAGTTTAGTAATTATTTTCAAAATCAGTTTTAAAAAACAATTTTTGAAAAATTTCATATAATGTTTTGTAGAATAAAAGTTTATTTAGAAATGTAAAATATTTTTAATATTTTAAAAATATTTTTTATGTTTAATATTTGTTTTTAATATAATTATTTTTTAAAACAATCTTTATAAAATAAATAAAAACAACATAAAATATCTAAAAAATATTTTCTAAAAACATCTTGTTTTCTGTTCTTAAGAGCAAAAAATAGAAAATAGTTTTCGATTATCAAACTTGTTTTTCTAATTTTTTTGTTCTAAAAAAAAAAAAACTATTCTAAAAAAATAGGTATCAAAAAAGCCCTAAAAAAATCCAAATTAATCGATTTTGGGGCAAAATTAATAAATTATCGCCCAAATGTCTTTTCTTTGACCAAAATGTAAATTGTCTAAGAAAAAGTAATGAAACCTATATGTATATAATACACACACATATTGAAGCACGCCATTTGGTCAAGCTAAGCAGAAGCCTCTTTCTTCGGTCACCGTCTCTGCAGTTTCAAACAACGTAAAAATCAGAAATCCCTAAAGTTTCTCCC
This sequence comes from Vitis riparia, assembly GCF_004353265.1. Lineage (NCBI taxonomy): Eukaryota > Viridiplantae > Streptophyta > Magnoliopsida > Vitales > Vitaceae > Vitis > Vitis riparia. The sequence continues at coordinate 1,376,807 of NC_048438.1, read as the reverse complement.
TCATCTTCCTGTAAAACCTAACCGTAACCCTAAATTCCCCATGGATTCGAGCATTCTCGATTCTCTCGGAGTCGAAATCATTGGCGTGATGTCGCCGGTCTCAGTCTGCATGCTCCTGGTGGTTCTCCTCGTTTACACCCTCTCCTCCGCCACCTCCTCGGCCGCCTCCGACACCATCAGGACCGCCGCCAACCTCGTCTACCTCGAATCCCCCTCCGACTCCACCACCCAGAAGCTCGAGGGCGCATTGCTCAACGCTCTGGTCTTCATCGTCCTCATCGCTATCGTCACGTTCGTCCTCGTCCTCCTCTACTACTACAATTTCACCAATTTCTTGAAGAATTACATGCGGTTCTCCGCGTTTTTCGTGCTCGGCACCATGGGCGGATCCATCTTTTTGTCGGTAATTCAGCATTTCTCAGTGCCGATTGATTCAATTACTTGTTTCTTGTTGCTGTTTAACTTCACTGTCGTTGGGGTTTTATCGGTTTTTTCGAATGGTATACCGATTTTTGTGAGGCAAGCGTATATGGTTGTTTTGGGGATTATTGTTGCAGCTTGGTTCACCAAGTTGCCCGAATGGACCACTTGGGTTCTGCTTGTGGCTTTGGCCGTGTATGATTTAGTGGCGGTTTTGGCGCCCGGGGGGCCGCTGAAGCTGCTGGTTGAGTTGGCGTCGACCCGAGATGAAGAGCTTCCCGCGCTGGTGTACGAGGCTCGGCCTGTGGTTTCGCGGGGTCCGGGGACTCGGGGTTCGGGGACCCGGGGTTCGAATTTGGGGCTTTTGGTGGGTGGAGTTTCAGAGTCAGGGAGTGTTGAGCTGCAGGCGGTGTCTCAGGACAATCGGAATAAGAGTGATGAGGACGTTGGAAATTTAGCAAATGAGGAAGGGGAGACATCGCCTTTGGTGTCTAATTTGCGGGATAGGCCAACATCAAGCAGTGGAAGCTCTGAGTACTCAGTGGTGAATGTTAGATTGAACCGAGGAGCCCAGTTTGGCAATGGGGAATCAGAGATTGTTGTTGATGAGGAAATGTCTCCTCTTGTTGATATGTTGGAGTTTGGGGGCGATAGAGAACAAACAAGGGGGGAAATTCCTGAAGCATCTATGGGAACAAGTCGAGGAATAAAACTTGGTCTCGGAGATTTTGTTTTCTATAGTGTTCTTGTGGGTAGAGCTGCAATGTATGATCTCATGACCGTGTATGCTTGTTACCTTGCAATTATATCAGGACTTGGATGCACTCTTATTTTGTTGTCTGTATGCCACCGAGCTCTGCCTGCCCTCCCTATATCCATCACATTGGGTGTGGTATTTTATTTCTTAACTCGGTTACTGATGGAACCTTTTGTTGTTGGGACATCCTCAAATCTAATGATGTTTTAACTTTATATCATTCATCAGAGGGAACTACACCATTAACAGAACTTCCTGTTGTTTTTGAAAACCTTTTTTTATAGGCCGTTAAATGCATTATTCCATGAATCATATCCTTTACAGATTGTAACTTTCTCACAGTTCAAATTTTGGATCATGCAATGGAGCAACTTGAAGGTCATCTGGTGTTGTATTTGAGTTATCACTTGACTTTCTCGTGTCTTTTTTATATCAATTCTAGATTTATCATATTAAACTCCTGTTGAGATCTCCTCTTCATTCAGCTTTTAGCTTACTGGAAATATGAAATAATTTCATTCATAACTGGATGAGGAGAACAAGAAGTGCGCCATAATTGAATTAGTACTATCATAGCATGTAATCCTGTCTCAGTTATTGAAATAATGTTAATAAAGACAAGAGTGATTGCTAAAATGGTGCCTTTAGTGTTCAATATGTTGATAGGAAGTGGTTGTGTAGGTTTCCACAGTGGATTTTTAGCATCTCTATACTCCATAATTGGGCTTAATTACAGAAGATTCTTTGAAACCAGTTGCCACTACAGAATTAAAACTTGATAATGTACATCATGTTTGGAAGTCAAATAAATCTTAATGACGAAATAAAGTTTTATATTAGAATTGCTTTCATAAGTAGCAGTGACTAGAATTTGGGAACTGGGCTAGAAACAAGAAGAAATGATCAAGTACACCTATCGAAAACAGAAAGGAAAAAAATAATAAGTTTGGAGCATTGAGGATATGAGTTTTTTTGTTTAGAAACTAATGCAAGAGTCAAACAAATGATTCACTTCTTTAGGAGACCTTAAATGGTTCGATAAGTTATATACCCCTTGTACTCTCAATTATATCATAGCAGGTTAGTTAATGTCCATGTTATTCCCACCATGACAAGCTTATAGATCTAGTCATGGGTCAAGATTTTCAAACCATCCAACATAGTTGATAACAGTGTGACCATAGTACATCACTTAAGAGTTGATGCATCCTTGTGTGCTGAGTCCAGGGCTTCAAATGAAATCATAACTCATGCAATAGGCCCATGTATTAGAGTGAAATCAAACATCAACACAATTTTAAGGTATATGGTCAAAATGCAGGTTTCGTAATTTTAATTCATGCCACTTGATACACCTTCATCTATTCTTTTTCTTTATTTTGAACTTCAACTCCATCAGCTTCATCATTCTCCGTATTGGAGAAGAAAGCATCTAGCTTTAATTTGTAATGGACATATGTTACATTTGAAATGCGTTATTTCCCTAGTTGGGAGAAATCAATTCATCTAATTAATTTTTTGTCTTTCTATTTGAAAGCAACTTGCTTAATTCTTGATGTCTTTTCCAATTAATAAGCTCATGTTGTCTGTACTGTGACAGGCATCTAAAGCTTAGACAATGAACTGAGGTGTAGCTGTCACCTTTTAGAACATTATTTGGAATTAAATAATGAAATATGCTAGATTTATATATATATATATATATATATATATATATATATATATATATATATATATATAAGAAACAATAAATTTGGCAGCTTCTTTCTGGTTGTTTCTTTATGAAGGTGTGATTTCTTTGAACAGAGCATACATTCTTGCTTATGACAGTTTGATTTAATTGCGGTTGTCCTAATTTCCATTACTAAAGAAGTCTCATATGTCTTCTTCTTCCTGTCAAAGTTGGAAATTTATGCCCATAAATGAGTTGAGAGGTGACAAATGGATGGTCTTTGTGGAAAGACCATCTAGAGAGACCATTTATTTGTTACCTTACAACTCTGTTTGGAATAGAGTTGAAAATGCACTCCTCAGCAAGGAATGCCTTCTTCAGGAAGAAGAGTAAGAAAGATTGGAGAGCTGTCCCCTTATGTCTATTATGGACTATATAGAAGAGAAATAAGAGATCATTTGAGATACCATACGAGCGGATAAAACAATCAAACAATCATTTATGTATAATTTTTTTGAGTGGGTTGGAGTGTACATGGGAGATTTACTCTTTGTCCATAGTGGACTTTATTGATTGGCTAAGCTCTGTGGGAATTATTTTGTGTATCCCTCCACTTTGTGTGGCCTTTTGGCACCTTTATATACACTGGGTGTACTTTAATGGGTCTTTTTGTTAGGCATTGCTAATATAATGAATATTTGCCTCTTGAAAAAAATAGATGATCTTTGTAGTTACCTTTTAAAGACTGATAAGAAACCCCCGAACATGGGATGGAACTTTTATTTGTTAATACCAGAAAAGACCACAAGCTAGTGAATATTCCCATGAGGATCTGAATTAAAAGTGTGCATCTTGTCAAAACTAATTATGAAGAGCAGGTGTGAGCGTATATACTGAACCTTGGAGTAGAGTTTTAGGAACTGCATGATGGCCAAATACTTTTAATGCAAGTAACAGAAATTGTTAGTGATGTGGAGGAATCAACCTCTATTTGGATGCTTGTGAATGAGACTAATCTTCAATATATTCATACTTGAAGGACCAGCATGAGGGTTAAACCTTATGAAAGCCCTTATTTTCCTGCCATCTTGGGCAATTTATGCAAGTAGCCTTTTTGTAGGCAAATTTGATATGCTAATATCATTCCATTTGCCAAATCCACCTCAATATGATAATACTGTTCCATTTCCTAATCCAACTCAATCCTAGCAGGGCTTGTATCGCTTGCTGTGTTCCCCCATTTGTAGAAGGGAATTATGAGTCAAATTTGTATTTGTAGAGAGGTGATGGAAGATCCATTAATAACTCTTTCATGACTGGAGTTCATAGTCTATGAATGATTTACTTTATTCATTAGGCTTCTTGCATTTTATATGTGTGGCTGCTAAGTGGTTGATTGTTTCTTTAACTGTTATTAAGTATTGTTTGGATGATTGGAACTTCAGTCCAAATTAGAGTCTTGTTTAGAATCAGAAATGAAAAGGTCAGTATGACAGATACTGACACTTATTTCTAATGAGCCAAGGCTCATTAGAAGACTTCTTGACTCATTAGAAATGTATCATAATATGGCCCCTGGCTAATCACCTGGGTGTATTTTTTAATATGCTCTTCCTTGAGCATACTGCTTCATGCTATCCTTGTATAGTTCCTGGTTTCTGTCACCCATGCTTATACATTCGTTTGGCAATTCCCTCGTGCATCTAGTACAGTGTTGGTTAACCTTACCCTCCTCATTTGAGGTGTGGTCTTGGTGATGCCTAGGTGACACCCACTTCTCCTTTCTCAGTGCAAAGCTCAGGCCATTGGGACAGAGTGCTTAAGGTAAGAGCCCGGTTTTTGTATGCTAGACTCTTGTTATTACTGAAGGAAATGTGAAAAAAATCTTGTTGCAGAATAATATAAACTGCTCTCCTGATATCCTGACTATAAGTGCTCTGCTAGAGATCAAGGGGGGCACTGGGCACTGGGTTGGTTGGCTATAGACCGTTGCCTCGAACACTGTTAACTAGCAATCCTGAGTTTGTGAGGGGGCATATCAGCCTTTTTTTTTTTTCCTTTCCCAGGTAAAAGGTCACTCACGCTGTTTTCTGGCCAGATTATCTCTTGTTAGGAATCTGCAGTAGGAAAAAACCGCCATCAGGTTAATCAGGAGCTTTCTCAGTTGAGGTGGATAAATGCTGTTCAACTTAATTCTTCACTAAGAAAATTTGACCTGATAGATTGTTCAATGTCGCTAGGGAAAGTATTTGTGTTTATTTTCACTTTTAAGGTAAATCTTTCAGCAATCAAGAAAGCAGCTAATTTCAGGGTCGTAGGCGAGAGGAAGCAATATTTGATCTGAAGATATGCTCAAATGGAAGGTGCCTTATACCATTTTTTTTTCTATTTTATAAGTTCTTGCCGTGTCCTGAGGATGCTTGGTATTCCTATGGTTTTGGTAAGGTTAGTTTCCAAGTTTATTGAACAACTCCAGGATATGCATAACCCAGAAACCCTAGCATCCCTCTCAAAATTCTGAACCTAACTTAATCCTCCAACGGACCACCACATGTTCTAGAAGGTTCGTTGCAGGTTCACCCAACCCAATTCAATTCCAGGTCCCATTTCCACACCCTTGAAGCTTGAGAGCAACCTGTTCCAACACCCATAATCAGTCCATATAGAATAACCTTAATCAATAGCATGGATGAGGGCCAGATCATATGTCTAGATGGATAGGTAAATAGATTTTGGATAATTCCCATGATTCTTTTTATCTTAAAGAAGAACACTCTTGACTGATTTTACAAGTTCACTTTTCCATATATTATGAAATGCCACTGAAATTTTGTATGCAAAATGCTGCAATCTGTCAGATGATCGATAAAAATTACAAAATCTGAATATCAAACAGCCCTGTTATATAAAAGCTGCCTCTTCAACTCAGACCGATTCATACATCTTCCAATATCAGATACCGGCTTTATTAGCAGCTTGCATCTGGATAAACAATCAAATTTGATCATATTTCCTGGAGAAAAGAACCAAACACAATCCACGAAGAAATGGAGAAGCGGCACATTGAGAACACAATCTCAATCTCAACCGCAGTTCCATTCTCATCAAGGCCCTGAAGCACTGGTGAAGTCTTCTTCTGAACTTGAATCGCTTCTCTTAATACCCTAATTCCTGAAACTCTGCTTGAAAGGGAACAAAATGCATCAACATTGAACTGAGAATAACTTCACAAAAACTATCAGCTAAGCTCTTTACCAGACAAACGTAAATGGTGGCTGCTCTTTCATTTGGGGATGTGGGGGTGATGTCGAGAATGCTTATACTTCTGGAATAGTTCATGCTATCTATGTTCCATTTTTCGGACCTCTTCATGGATAGAATGGAAAAGAATGGTGGGGATATACCTTTCACCAAAACTTGGAAATACAACCTATGGCATTGGAGATCAGGAAAAAAGTAGTGAGAAATAATGATTCAGATGGGTGCAATATGCTAAATGAAACAAACTCAAATTGTGATTTTAGCAGCTTAAAAACTCTTTCATATTCAAGTTAATTCAATATCGATGACAATAAATATGATAACACAGGTGTAGATCTGTTGCTGATGGTGAGCCTTATAAACCAATATACATTCTTGTGACGATATAAGGAGAGTTCAGAGTGACTATAAGAATGGATGAATCATGTCAAACTACTAAGTTCCCTAAAAGATGTATATCATGCTCTAATGCCAAACATCGGCCAATTCAAACAATCTGTGCCACAACCAGTGTTATCAAAGGTGATCGCCTGAATCGCCTAGGCCATTAGGCGAGGCAAGGTAGATAAAAGTCGCCTTTTGAAGACCTAGGCAAGGCGACTTCAAAGAGGCAACGCCTAGGCAATCGTCTTGGGATAAGGCACAAGGCATAGAGGCAATCGCCTTTGACCATGAATTAAGATTAAATATACTTAGATTATAATTTCATTCAATCTAATATTGGATTAAACAAAGCATAAGATAAAATATTATATTATCAATCATAGAGATAATAAGATAGAGGGTTATCAATCTAGTCTTGATAGAAGTAATAACAATTTTAATTTCAATAATGATTATGATGATGGTGCCTAAAGCTTTTTTAGAATGTTCAATCTCTTATTTTATTTTTTATTTTGCTTTTTAGATGTTTGAAAAATTAGAATATAGATTTAGATAGGATGAATATCTTTAAACAATATGATGTTTTTTATAATATGGGGTATAATATTTAACACTTTCAATAATTATTATTATTTTGTTAATTTTATAAGATATCATGAGTGATGAAAAATTAATAGTGTTGATTGTTGAAGTCAACACTTATATTGGTTGAATATTGAATAGGTAAATATATGTATATTTTTTATCACGTTACTATAGTTAGACTATCGCCTTGTTTTTCGCCTTTCGCCTTAGGCTAAAAGGAGTTTTATCGCCTTTTGCTTTTGACAACACTGGCCACAACCTCAGTACAATAGGGCAATGGATAAAATGATAATCAGCCATGTCTCCACAGTCTAAACATAAGAGTGTTGGAACACAATGCTCACATAAACTGCTTTATTAGGCCTTGTAATCTATAATAAATCATTAGAATTAACCCTTGTAAGGACTTGCTGAAAATTAAAGGCAGTATGAAAATGAAACCATTCAAGTTTACACTAGTTCAAGGCTCTATAAAAACAAAGAATCATGGTTGAAGAGCAGGAGCATCACCTAATAAAAAATATTCCTACAACTAATGGTAAACGCAAATTCTTATTAATTTAGTGCTACAATCAGGCAGCATTGGTATCTATTACTAACCAAAATAAAATTGGAAGCTCTTTCTTGGAATCTCCCACACATGGGATTAGAATGAAAACCAACTCCTACTGGAATAAACTCGAATATAACCTTTTTTTGACTTGAATCTGACCACTTACGAACTTTCACTCAAGAACAAGGCATGACAGATGAATGTGGATAATTTACTGTGCCTCAGCATGTACTTGAAACACTTGGGTGATAAGCTTCATATCTCCTCAAGAACAGATCCTACAACATTGGTTTATTCTGTTCTTTATTTTTAACTTTGATTCTCTGTTCCTAATCATCCTTCAAACACCGGCTTATACCCAAATAAGATGAGTCAAAATTGAAGTTCAATTTAAGTGTAGCATGCATGTAGCTACAAGTTTCTTCCTTTACTTTGCTAAAAGTGCTAACATAAAAGTCTGGTATTAAATTCGAAATTAAAGTAAATTCTCTTTACCACAATGAGTTTTCCTGCATTTTCTGGCCTTTTGGCTATGCTTATGGCAGCGGCGGCAGCAGCTCCTGAAGAAATACCAACCTAGGAACAAATATGAAATATGAATCATCAAGACCAGCATCATGAAAATGTGCCTTCCAGGATTTTAAAGAGATATTGCTGTAGTTAGCAAGTAAAAAAGAAGATAAAAAGCCAACCCCTGGATTTCATATAGATTGGCATCACTGTAAGGAACGTGCTACAACTAAACAAATAACTAAACATTGAAGACTTCTTAATGCTAGATGCCGAAAAAATATTCGTAAGTTACCAGCAAGCCTTCCTCCAATGCCAATTTTCTTGCCATTTCAACAGCTTCATCATTTGTAACCTACATTTTTACGTCACCAAATGCTTAGAATGAAAGACGGATGGCAACTCTTGAGGAAATAAATAATAAAACAAGTCTGAATAGATCCATGAAGGTATGCGATTTTCAATTTTGTAGTTGAAGTTACCTTGTTGATGGTTTCAATTCAAAGTTTTTTTTATAAATATTTTTGTAAGATTTTCATTCAAGGTGCTTCACTTAGGTACTCAGACAAAGGCACAAAGACGCATATCATCTTTCCACTTTATTTCAATTAAAGTGGCAATGGGTAAATCATTTTGGTAGCTGGTTAATAGAGAGGTGATCAAAGGTTTTAACATGGAATGAGGTGGAACTTTGCTGGTTTTCTCACTTATCACGCATTCAGCCAAATTCTGAGTTTGACATGTGAGCTTCTTTGTTTTGAAAGGGTTTAGAACCATAATATAGAAGAAAAGCTAGATGGTGCCAGTGGGTGAGGCTGATGAGATTAATCCGTCTAATCTGGGTTGGGTAATGTTTAACCTTACAAGGCGTTTAACTAGCTCTTACTCTTCTAGCCGGGTATGATTCGGACAGAGGATTTTCAACCAAGATTTAAGGGTTGCATGAAGCTGTGCTTATCAACAAAAGATTGAAAATCTGCTTCTAGAAGCATCCTAATGGTATCGCGAGCTGTTCTTCATAATTCCAAATTTGGTGGCTAATGGGCAAGAGAAACTTCAAAGAGTCCTAACAAGGAGGACTAGAAGGAGTTTAAGCTTCAAAGACAGGAGTGTTCCATTTAAGAGGAAGGAGACATTGTAATGTGAAAAGGCTTTTGAAAATTATTAATAAGTGGGATGCCTCACACAAAAACAATAGGTTTACTAAAGGGATGAGAGGATCCTGTAGTGTGGGGATCTGAAAGGAATTATTAAAGGGGATCGAACATTTCAAAATAGGATAGCTTTTGCCATGGAAGATAGAAGTACTTGCCCTTTTGAAATGATGTCTACTGGAAGAATGCTAAGAGATGAATCTGGTAATCTCATGTTTTAGTTTGCCACTTAATGAGTGTGGGATCCAATTGCAGATGGGTTTTTGAGCTTATTAGTGATTGGTGAATAAGTGTAGTTAGTTTTAAAAAATGGCTACTCCTCCTTAGCCTGTCATTTTGGTTCATTTCAAGATGATCTTAGGAAGACTAACTGTTCCATCAGGCATGTGGTTTAATAGAGATAAATAAAATAGCAGTTTTCCTTTTACAGAGATCAAGCCTCTTATTTCAGCCGGATTTGGCAAGATTCCCGAATTTTCTGATATTGCTCCTTATAGTCTGAAGTTTTGAATTATGTATCATCTGGAAGTTTTCTTCACCTTTCATGGAGCTGAGGTCTCTTTCTCCTCTCCATTTACTGTATTCTTTGTTGTATTATTGATAAATTGGTAGATGTCAATACCAAATGGCCACAACCTCCACAATCTCGTGTGTAGAACTAGTTGTATGCAAAATTAAAAACATGGAACTCTTAGAAAAACTAAATGAAGCTTAAGGGGAGAAGAAGATATTTTTCTTTACCTTTAGAACCTCATCAAGCAATTTAACATCCAAAATGCTTGGAACATAACCTGTATTAATGTTTTTTACAGGTGATGAGGAGGTAAAGCAACAAGCATCATCCTGAAGAAATGAACAGAAAGAATGTGAACGGTAAAAAATACTGATAGGATGCAATTCCTCACCTGGGTTATCTCCAGATATTACACTCCTATCTGCAGGTTCTACTCCAACTACCTAAGTAAAGAAAGGTACTATAAGCTTAAAATGAAGACATTGTCATGTACCAAGAGTTAATCTAAAAAATAATGCAGCAATGACAGTCATACCCACCAAGGAGAGTCATCAAAAGAATGCAGTTACAAGGGTCCCATCAAAGCAACATATGTCAAATATAGATAATCAGACAACAATTATGATATAATCTAAACATCTCATTGTAGAATCTAAATATTTAAGTAACAATGACATTTTTTTTATAGGCACCAATTGTAACAATATGTTTAAGAATGCTAATGATAGGTAAATATCTCAACTTGCACAAACATTGACAAAATGAGGCACATCAAAAGAGAAGCGTCCTATAGCCACTGTACTTGCTAGAAAGTGCTTCTTTATATCCATTGGATTTTTTTTTTCTTTTTTTCTTTTTTTTTTTTTGGATTGGCAAAAGAGAGAGTTTATATCAAAAGTGCCTAGGTGGAACCATGGATGCATAGCAAGTACACACAAAGTACACAAACGAAGTCCAGCATAGGCACAAAGGTAAGGAACGAGAAACCTTCTCCTTACTTTCAAGTTCAACCAATCTAAAAAATCTAACATAGACGACGTGTGGTCCTCTATATACACCCTAATCCAATTCACAAAAGTATACATTAAAGCAGACTTAATTGCTTAATTGGACTGCTCAACATCATTAAAAATCCTTTTGTCCATTTCCTTCCAAGTAGTAAGCACAATGGAGCAGCCCTCCATGCTTTTTTCCGTTTTTTATCCATGAAAGAGTCATGTCAACCCAACAAGTTCCCTCTAACCAAAGAATGCATGTGATGGTCCTCATATGATACCAACCCAACAGGTTCCCTCCATGCTTAATGACTATTGGAATCATGTGATGTGCCTCATGGATCAGATGAACATTACAGTAGTTTCTTTGTTGTTTTAGCCCTTTTGGGTTCTGTTAAAATTTTATTCACTGGACATGCTTTAGAGTATGTTTCCTCAGCATATGGTGCAGAAAAAAATCATCCAACTCCAGCCTCACCTAAGCAATCAAACTCAAACTGCAGTTAAGCAACCCCAACCAATACAAGATTGGATTGGGTTACAAACAACCTGCTCAATTAAGGAGCATTTCATTGATATGAGTAACTATCAGAAAATAGCAAGGAAAGTAACATACACAATTGCTACCAAGATTGGATAGAGTAGACCATAAGTGTTGTAAAGCTACAAGAGCACAAAAAAATATTGAAGTGGTCCTTAAGGTTTTAGGCATTTGATGGGACATGACAAAATCGGCTTGTTAGGCAATCAATTTCCCTAAAAGCATAAGCTATTAAAATATGGGCACACCATGTATGACAAACAAACATCCTTCCTCATGTGCAACTTTATACCCTTATGTTGCACATTAAGAGACAAATTAGTAGTTAACCCTTTTGATGGTAAGAAGTCGAGTTAACTAGAATTCATGTTAAACTACTAATTGACTCAAAAGCTTAAGTTGTTAGGCAATGGGCCAACAATGTCGTAGGAATTTGGTGGAACATGTTGAAAGAGGTTAGGATACCAACTTTCCTAAAAGCTTAACTTGCTAAAATATAAGTCCACGATATATACCAAGCTAACCCCTCTCTTACGGGTGCCCTCATACCTGCATAACACCCATGGAGAGACAAAATAGAAGTTATAGTTACAGTTAAATGGATGAGGAATAGATAGAAAATAAATGGTATGAGAGATCGGGTGCAAGACCTCTAGTTAAGCACAACTCTAATATTGAGACCTCTAAATAACTCTAATGTCATATTAAGCTATCAATTAACTCTAAATCATTAGATAGTTGGCTAATATTATATACAACACCAACAATGGATATCAAGCTTACAAGCATATTTGGGTATCTTGCTTTTTAGGACTTGCATAGACGCTTAAAACAATTACATGAAATAAACATCAGTGAGGTTTGGACTCATAACCTCCTGTAAAACAAGCCTCTAATTCCATTATAGACTATTAACTTTCTTAAAACTTAAGCTACTAATACATTGACCCACAATGTATACTAGGCTAACAAGGTTTATTTTCACTGCTTCTAACGATACCCATTAATGAATAGGTTTTTTTTTCATTTGATAGTTTATTCAATAAAAACAGGGCAAAGAAGAGCCCTGTTTGCCAACCCCACATACATGGAGTTAAGTCACCAACGTGCCCATACAAGAAATTCAAAAAAACAATATAAAAAAAATGTACTTCCCTCACCTAAAGAATCCCTGGACCACTGAAAAAATGACTACTGAAAGAATGAATACATTGAAACCGCAGTATTTAAATTAGACATTTCTGGATGTGCTTCCATTCATATTTCCAGTATGTCTGATGTATCTTTTAACAACTCAAAAACTTAGGAGATGAAGTGTGCTATAATGCCATAACTTATCAATATATTGAAGCACAATATTCTCACGTTTCTAGTCCAATAAATGATCTTAACCTTGATATCTCTTTTCATCATTTTCAAGTAGCGTCCAGTGCCTGTAACAGTACCACCAGTCCCAATTCCAGCAACAAATATGTCAACACTACCCACAGTATCCTCCCATATTTCTGGACCTGTAGTTTCAAAGTGTATCTGAAATCCACAAAATCATATATTTAGAATATAAAGAAAAAGGCTTTATGTCTGGCATGAGATGACAGAAACAACCTTTGCATTGGCCATATTATCAAACTGTTGAAACATGTATGCGTTTGGCGTACTCTGAACAATTTCTTCAGCTTTATCAACAGCCCCTTTTATACCTTTCATGGGATCCGTCAAAACAATCTCTGCTCCAAATGCACGTAAGAGAATCCGCCTTTCAATGTCTATGGATGCAGGCATGGTGACTATAAGTTTGTATCCCTTAGTGGCCGCAACAAATGCAATACCAAGTCCTGTATTACCACTTGTTGGTTCAACTAATATACTCTGCATAAAGACAGAAAACGAGATATACAATGGTACTAAAGACATGCTTTCACCAGGCTTCAGTGATCAATCCCAATTAATAGAGAAAAGGGGTTTTCAGTAATAACAATAGATATTGATCTAAAGAGTGCCATTTCCGTAAGTTCAAGAGAAGAAGCTTACCCTCCCTGGAGAAATTGCTCCAGTTTCTTCAGCATCTGATATCATACTATAACCAATTCTGAAATGTCAATCATTAACAAAAAGATAACATCAGTTCAAATCTAAAGCATCGGACGGAAGGCACTCTTTTTCTTTCTTTTTTTTTTTGGATAGGCAAAAACAGAAGGGACCAATGATGACCCAATTAATGCAACAGGACATGGCTATCTATTGTCACTTATCATACATTCCTCGTCAAATAATAACATTCAGCTCTATGATTTGTTTCCCAACAGACAATTTATTGCAATAAAAGAATACAACCGAATATGGATCATCTACAAAAAGCAAAAAAAAAAAAAAAAAAAAGCTTAAACAAATGAACCCAATCATTTTATCATGATGTAACATCAACTCATAGCAAGATATTACAATTAAAGGGGCAGAGGTACCTGTCTTTGACACTTCGGCAAGGTTCCATAGATTCGAGTTTAGCAGCAATATTTGCCACACAGCCTTGTGTAACCTTGTTGAGATAAATCATTGGTGTTCTCCCGATCAACTATATCATTTTAGCCGCTCAAATCAGTCAATGTTTTCAAACATAAAAATAAAAATAAAAAACTATTGAAAGAAAAACTTTTAAACTTCAATTTACAGTAATTATGATCTAAGAAAATGAAACTTGTATACAAAATCACTGAATTAATTTTCTCATAGGTAACAGTTTTCTGTATAAAAAAGATCTTTCATATTCCGGTAGAACACAAGAAGATTTTCCCAAGACTACTGAAACTTATTTGACCAGTCCCACCAATAAAAAATTTTCATTTTGAAAAATGATAGACTGAATAATAACACACATCTAAACAGGAGCATCAAACACTAATTGAAGATTCTCATGAGTGCATAATATTATCTCCAAGATTCAGCTCTCTTTTTCAAAAATGTATTAAATATGGATAAAGAAATAGACAAGAAGGATGAGGAATCCTCCCTAAAATACAATGAATTGATAAAAAAAAGTATTATTGAAACCCCCAATATGCTTAGTAGATATATCTCAACGCTCTAATATTAGATAAATTCCTCCTTCCAATAAGAGGCCTAATCAATGCTCCTCTCCTACTAACTCAACCCTTTCAATTTACAACATCAAATTTCAATCAATATAAACCACAATGATAGGAATGCCCTTAAATGATGTGGTGCATGAGGCCCAAAAGGAGGAACAAAAATGAATGAAAACCTAAAGAGTCATGGAAGTCCATGTCTTGTCCTAAAAAATCCTAACATTTCTTTCCCACCAAACTACCTAAATCAACATGAGACAAGCAATTTGCCAAAGAACTTTGCCTCTAATGAAGCTCCCTAATCCCCTATATTAGATGGTTATCATATTACATAGAATCCTAGGAGGAACCCAATCCAAGTTCGCTAGTTTGAATAGTCATTGTCATAGCCCCTAAGTCAATGAACAACGTAAGAAAAGATGATCAACCGTTTCTCTACTCTCCATACACAAAATGAAACAATTGAGACTAAGAGCTTTGTAGAATCTTCTTAACTGTAGCATATCATTGGTGTTTACCTTCTTATGCGCCACTAGCCAAGTGAATGCCTTGACCGTAGATAGGGCTTTAGATTTCCAAAAAAAAAAATTAGTTGGATAGAAAGGAACTAAATCTAATGGATTAGACAAAGCTCAAAAGAAAGACTTTACTATAAATAATCTTAAAAAAGATAATGATTAAGCTCTCGCATCTAGGAAAATAGAGATAAATGCGCACAAAGTAACAAAGGACATGAGTTTTTCAAGGTCTCCTATCTCCAAGTCAACAAGGTTACAACAGAAATTAAGGTCCCAAGAGAAAAGGGAAAAAACGCCAAGAATTGATGAGATGGGAAAATTTTTAATTGTGACAATTCTTAATACACTTGGATATTATGAGTACAAGGGTTGACGACCACCCCCGCCGTCATCACAAATCTTCCAAAAAAAAAAAAAGATTCTTGCCCCATCACTCACCATAAAATGAGTGTGTTGGAAAAAATCCTAAAAGATTCAGCTCTCTTGGATCAAGTTAAACTTGAGAATGACTCCTTAAAGGACTAAGCACAATTTTCATCAGATTTCCTCAAAATAATTAAGGAAAATAGTTGAGTTTTGTAACTAGAGGTTTACTACACTTCTCATCATAGAAAATTTGACAAATTGAATCTTCATGATACTTAAAAATGTTAATCAAATCAGATTCAGATCAGTTGAGACTTATAATACTAAAATTTCAAAAAGAATCATAAAAAAAATCAAACCTCATGAAACTAAGAAATTTGCTTAAACTTCATTTTAACTTCTTTCTTGATTGCAACATTCTTATCAGGATTAGTTTTCCCTGGAAACTGAAATATGATAGATAAAAAGAATCACATCCAATCAAAGAAAAGGTCAAAGTTAAAGAGAGAATCTGTATGTTTTTTTTTTCCTTTAAAAAAAAAAAAAAAAAGAAAAAAAAAAAGGCAAAATCCTGACTGAAATGATTCAAAATAATAAAAAACACTTTCCCATTATTTTCTAGTGGGGAATTGACAAAAGAGAGAGAAGCATTAAAGAGGACTAGTTTGATTCAGGAGGTGCCCTACGACAAAGAAGGATTTTCTGTCAGTTGCCTTTAACTCTAAACAGTGGATTTGGGCTTTAGAAGATGCCAATCGTGCCAAGTGGCATACTCCATGTGTACTTTGATGCGCCTCTTTCAAACACTTTTAATTCAATCACTCTTTTTACCTATCAAAAAAAAAAAAAAAAAAAAAGGATGCCAATTGTGCCAAGTGGTGATCAGGTGCATTAATTCTCCTCACCATGTACCATAGTTCCCAAATCCAGACATTATATAGGAATCAGAATCTTATTGGTGGAGTAAAAGAAATTGATTTCCAGGAAAGTTGTGCACTACAAGGCATGGCAGTCGGATGGAAACCATATGACAACATTTGACCTTACATTCAAAAATGGTTATATACTTCTACCCTAAAAACATAAAATGGATACTAGTATATAAAGAACCATGTAAAACCATTTTCATCATCATAACTAGTTCAAGGTTGCATCATATGGCTTTTTCAAATACTACCACAATACACATGCACCACATATAGTGCGCATGTTTGACACATTCACGACTTTGTTGGAACTTTCCAACCTAAATGAAGTGTTTTGTTACAGAGATGCCATTAATGACCTTTATTGAACAAAACCTATCCAAATGTGTAGTCTCTTTTATTATACAACTTGCTAAATCTGATTCTCTGCCCCTTAAATGTATAGGTCCTAATCTTTCCTAATTTTTCATCTGATGCATCTCTAAATATCTATTGGTTTAAAAGTCATCCATTCCAAAGTCACCAAGTATATCCATAAAAATTGTTACTATTATATAACTTACGCTTTTGAGCATTTAAGTCATCGATTAATGTGGAAAATGATTTACGAATGTGAATTTGGGTTCTGGGTTAGAAAACAAAGAAAATAGAGATTGATTCTCAAATTGAACCATGAGTATAGAAGCACAAATTATTAGGAGAAAAAATAGAAGAAAAAGAAAAGCAAGGAGAACAATCTATTAAAGCAAGCAATCGTAACTAAATATCAAACAAATACTTTAAAATTTATTAGTCAAACATCTTAATTCATTTGTCACAATGGACCTTGTTTACAAAGTCTAAAAAAACTTATCCAAATAAAATTAAAAACCTTCTAAATACATCAAATTTCAAGAATTAAAGTGCATGTTTGGTTACAAAAATGAAAAACGAAAACTCTCTTTTTCAGAAACGAAAAAACGAAAAATGACACTTAAACCATGATGTTTAAACTCAAAATGAGTTGTTTGACCCAAAAAAGAAATATTGACTTTTTTTTTTCAAAAGGGTAATTTTTAGCCATGTTGGCAATATATATTTTTAACCTAGTTAGAGTGGTATGATGATACTAATAGCTTTAGTGTTTTATATGAAGCCGCATAATGAAGATATAGCTTCTATATAGAGTTTGAATTTTAGAGGGAGCCATATTTTTATTCCACGACTTCGTATAATACACTAAAGTTACAATTTCATCACATGACTCTAACTTTAAACAAAACAAGTATTGCCAAGGCAACCAAACCAAGGGCATTTTAAAAAATAGTTTGATTTAGGTGGTGTTTGTGTTTTGGCTGAATAGAAAAAGCCAAATATAACAAGTTTACTTTAGTTATGTTGGACAATGTCAACAGGTTACTTTTAGCTGAATAGAAAAAACCAAATATTTTGGCTTTTTCTATTCAACCAAAAAACAAACACCACCTTAGGTCTTTCCCCTTTAAAAAAAAAAAAAATATATATATATATAGTAATAACTTCTATAAAAAAAAAAAAAAAATAGAAACTCTTGTATAAAAAGTATAGACTTACCTTATGTCCTTAAAAATTTCCTTCCAAAAATTTTAAAAATTGAGGTAGTAAAAATCTTTCAATACCTTATTTTTTTTTTAATAGTTTTAAAAATCATTGCCTTTTTAATGTAAGCCTCTATGAGCATTTGCATTTTATATAGAAGTTAGTAATATTTTCTATTTAAAAAAAATCTAAAATAATAATAAATCCTATAGAATAAATAGAATCTATTAGACAAAACATGCTTTTAAAAAACACTTTCAAAAACTTTAAAACTTGTGGTAGTTATATTTTTTTATATCTAAATTTTTAAACACTTTAAAATCATTACCTTTTCAATACAAGGCTCCAAAACATGTTCAACAACACATTCTCAAAAGCCTATTTTTCTTGAAAATGGGTCATCTTAGTGAATTTTAGAATAGTTCTTTTAAATATGCAGACATTTCAAAATAGAAATCAATAATAATAAAGAAAAAAAATCCCCTTTCTTTTTCCTTTTAAAAAATGAAAACGTTTCCGAAAACCCCACAATCATATTAGCCCTTCTAAATCACTTGTTCTGAAAAACGTTTCCATCGAGCAATGGTCTTTGAATAAATTTCAGTTCTAGGCAAGCTTCCTAAAAATGGCCAATTTTCAGAAAATATTTTCAAAAACAGTTTTCTGAAAACATATCACCAAACAAGTTTTCAGCGTTATTTTCATTTCTTCTTCTTTCAGAAACAAAAAAAAAAAACTCTCCATCTATCCCCCTATGATTTCAACACCCAGCTACCAAAACCATCTCTAACACCCAAAACGCAAAACCCCTTCGTCTGGTTTGCCAGAAAATGCAGGAAAACGGATAATAGGTAGCCATCACCGTTCTCCAAAATCCCATCTTCCACACTCAAAACGCTAAAAAAGCCCCCCTTTGGTTTGCAAGAAAATGCAGGAAAATCAACATCAAGACGGAAAAAAAAAAAAAAAAAAAAAGCAGAAAAAAGGTTAAATTAAGAACCTGAGTGACGTCGTCGGCAATGTTGACGGTGTGAGTGTCTTCGAACACGGAGGTAGCTGTGGCTGTGGATGTGGTTTTGGTTTTGGTTTTGGCTTTGGCTTTGGCTTCGGCTTTGGCTTTGGCTTTGGCTTTGGCCTCGGCCTTTACCGCGAGTCTGGTGGCAAATCCACCATTGGAAAATGGGGATTTGGGAGACCTAAATGCAACGCGAAGAGGTTGGTAGGTGCTTGGGAATGAGTGAATGTGAGGGAGGAGACCAGAAACCGCCATTGGAGGAGAAGAGAGGTTTTTGAGAGGTTTTGGGACTGGAGGCAAAAACCCTCCATTTATCCTCTTTGTTTTAAAAAATAAAATAAATAAATAAATAGTTTATTGTATGATTATATAATTAATTGAATTTACATAATTTGTTTAAAATGTTATTCATTATTCAAATATTTATTTAATGCATAAATCAATATATAATTTTAAAAATTATTAATAAATATAAATTTATGATATGTTATAAACATAATAATTTGCAATTTATTTACTTTCTTATTTAATATTTATTAATATATAATAATCTAAATTTTATAAATATTATTTGAATAATTATTATAAAAAATATAGAAGACTTCTCATTATATAAATAAAATTTGAAAGCTTCTTTTTCATAATATGAATTAATATTTTATTTTTATTTTTATTTAAATAATTATTTTAAAACTTAATCATCAATCCATTTTATTAAAATGTCTTTTTTCTTAAAAAAAAAAATTAACATAAAAGCAATGACAAATAAAAATTAAACACAAAAACACAGATATTGAATCACAAATAAAACTTTGTATTGAAAATTATATTTTGATTACACAGATATTGAATAATTTACTATAAGCTCGTTGATAACATAATGATTTGATTATAAAATAAAAAATAAAAATAAAAAGGATTTGAAATGAAAGGGATTATAAAAAGCCCACAAATTTTTTTTAGAACATTCTAACTATATTTTACCCTTGCTTGTTCATCTCTACCTTGTGATGAACTTCATGTCTTTGTTTATAGTGAAATTTGACGGAATTCAAACTTATTAAAAGAAAAATTCAAAAATTATTGAAATGGACAATTAGTAGCTTGCTCAATGTAAAAAATAATATTGTGTTAGAATGTCTTTAGGAAGGATACGATGGAATAAATTATTATTTAAAAAAAAAATCTCAAACACTAAAAAAGAATAAAAAATAATGATTGTTTTCTCAAACCCTAAACAAATTTTTAAAGCAATTTATGAAATTTATTTTCTAACATTTTATAAAATACAATTTATTTAAAAATCTGAAATGTATTTAACATGTCTTGTATATTTTAAAAAATAATTTGTATATTTAATATTTTATCCATATTTATATTATTATTATTTTTTAAATCATTATTAGAAATCAAGTAAGAAACAAAATAAAAGATCATATTAACGCAAAATTGGAAATTATTTTTTCATTGTCAAAAATATTTATTTATTTATTTTTTTCAAATATGGTCAAATAATTTCTTTTTCTTTTTTTTTCAGGGAAATTAAGAAAAAATGAATTTATTTGTCAGTGGTAGCCTATATATACTGACTTGGGCCCTTATCCCCCCCCTCTCCTCACTTTTCCAAATGGCAACTCTCCTGAGAGCTCCATTCACAGCACCGCCACCACAAAGCCTCACCGCTATCTGCACGCAATCCCCTAAAGCCTTTCACCTCTCTCTCACTCGCAGATGCGCTCTTAATCCTTCTCGCTTGACCTCTTCTCTCCGCTTCTCCCCCATATTGCACATCCGCTTCCTGCGGTTCGATCCCTTCGCTTCTAACGGCGAAGCCACCGAGACTCAAGAGGTTCAAGACTCGGAGATCGAGGTAAATGGGTTTAATCTTTTTTATCTCTTGAAGCCTTTTTTGGGGGATTTTTTGGTTGGGGTTTGGGTTTTTGGGATGTTTGGTTGGTGGGTAAGTGTAAGGAAATGAGAAAGTTCACTTGACTGGGATTAGCGTAGCTTTCTGAGTCTTTGACTCAAGTGGTTCAAAATTTTGGGGATTGAGGTAAATGGGTTTCATTTTTTCACTCTTTTCTTTATAAAGAAAAAAAAAAATTTTGAAGTGTTAGTTGGGATTTGGGTTTTTGGGCTGTTTGCTTGGTAGGGAAGTGTCGGCAAATAAAATGGTTCTCTTGTCTGGGATTAACATAACAGTTGTGATCGAAAAAGTTGAAGAATCTGACGTTCAAGGAAACGAGTCTTCCCCCCTCAAATTATTAGTTGGGGTTTTTGGTTTTTGGGCTGTTTGGTTGGTGGGAAATTGTTGGAAATTAGAAACGAGGGGATTTTGAATATGGACAATTTTTGCTTGATTAGGCTTAGGGTAAGAATTTGAGTTAGAGTTAAACTTCAGAACTTTGAATCTGAGAATTAAATAGTTCGATTTTTTTGTTTTTTTTTTGTTTTTTTTTTTAGGTAAATTATTTATAGAATTTTGTATTTGTGGCTCTTTGGTTTGTGGGAAATGGGAAAATGTAGGGAGGATTTTTTTAATGGAAAACTAGATTTCTATTTTGTCTGTTTTTTCTTCAGTTTTCTCACCATCCAAACACATGGTAAATGGATTCTTTTCCATCTAGTATACGTATTAATATTCTGTTTTTAACTGATAGTAGTTGTCATTTGGGACTAGAGTTATAATTTGTTTTTATGAGCTGAAACTAGAGTTACCACTCGGGTTTTAGAAGTTACAACTAGAGTTGTGATTTGGGTTTCATGAATTGAAATTAAAGTTATGATTTGGGATTTGGAGCTGAAAGGTTACGATTGGGTTTCTGTGCTGAAATTAGAATTGTGATTTGTGTTGTGTTGAAATTAGATTTACTAATTGGGATTTCGTGCTGAAAGTGGAGTTGCATTGAAAAATTATAGTTGCAATCTGTGATTTTGGGATTTTGAGCTGAAACTAGAGATAAAATTTGGGTTTTTTGGAGCTGAAATTAGAATTAAAATCTAAGCCTTTTGAGCTAAAATTAGAATTAGAATTTTGATTTTTGAGCTGTACCTTGACTAATTTGGGTTGCGTGAGCTGAAAATTGAAATGGTTGTTTCATCTGAAAAAGAATAATTTATATGTAAACAAACTGTTTTTATCAATATAGTTTTCCCTTTGAGTGACCCATCCATGTAAAATAATCTGTTACATCATGTTTGG
Source organism: Vitis riparia (assembly GCF_004353265.1). Taxonomy (NCBI): domain Eukaryota; kingdom Viridiplantae; phylum Streptophyta; class Magnoliopsida; order Vitales; family Vitaceae; genus Vitis; species Vitis riparia. The sequence continues at coordinate 1,354,794 of NC_048438.1, read as the reverse complement.
TAATATGCCTCCTGGATCTTGCTTCAGCCTCTTCCCCGAGCCATTTATTTATTGAGAATAATTCTCAATACTCATTATTTGTTAAATTAACAAGGTCCATGGCTTTAGGTTTCACAACACTGTCTTGGTCTCCATGCCTGCCAAAAAGTGAAAAAAGAAAAAATGGGTTGGCACCTACTTGATGTAGATCTTAATTCTTGAAGGACAAGCTGAGATTTATTGTTTTGTTTGTTGAATGCTTTTTAATCCCCTTTCCCCTTATTATGGTTCCATGATTATGAGAACTAATTATTGTTTGAGAGAAACAATTTATTCGTGGATAGAGATATTTGTATATTAATTTTTTTCTCAATTTGAACTAATACATAAGTTTGTTTTTCTTGCAATATAAGTTAGCATTATGAGTAGAGAAAGGAAAAAGACCATATCATGTCTAGGGCATCCAGAAACCTCTTGTGCTCAATTGAAATTTTTGAGCTTCTTTTGCTTTATTTGCCCTACAACATGAGCTCCTAAATTGTGTTCTTGGACTAGCTATGTTCAGCTGTAGTTGCTGTGTGCTACTTGTTGCACATGCGTGTGTGTTATGTGTAGAGGGCATCATAGAAAATTTTCAAAAATTTCTCCAAAAGAAAAAAATGACACATTATATCTAAGGTATACAGAAAGTCTCTGGTGTTCCATTGAAAAATGTGAGCCTTTTGTGTCTTATTTGCCTCAAAACATAAGGTCATAAGTTGCATTATTGAATCACAGCTGCTGCCCAGGCCCACTGCGCCCCCCCCCCCCCCCTCTTCTTTCTCTATGAACTCATGTGTGAGTGTCTCCATTCTCTTCATTCACACACGCATTCAATTTGTTAGATGATATCTGTTCTTCTTTGGTTTTTATTATTTAAATGTGAATATTTATAATGCCTTATGGAATAGGAGTATATGGGCCTCCCTTCTTGCAGAACTTGAAAAGCATGCACATATCCATACATGTAAAAACTGTACCTTTCTTGTCCTCCTTTCTCTCTCTTTTTGTGGGCCTAGATATTTTCTTGGGAAGCTACCTTTTTTTTCACTTGTTTTTAGAACTAAGGAGAGAGGCTTCAGAATTTAAGGGTTTATAATAAGTAGGACTACAACAAAGTAGCCTATTAAAAAAAGGGACTACAACAAAGTAGATGAAATCTAACTCTAGTAAATTAGCCGAAGATAGGGATAATTGAAGTTGTTAAGGTAGATAACCATGAATGAATGTTTCTGTCCTCTAGGATATAACACACCACAGCTTTCAGATTGCAATGGATATCACAGGGTTGGAGCAGGATGGTTAATTCGGAGAAATGTTTCTGGAATGTTTTGCAATCATCAAATACCTATCTAATTAAAGGTGAAATTTACAAGACCTTTATAAGATATGTTTATTGGGCACACAAGAAACAACACATTAAAAAAAAAATGAGCATAGCTGAAATGTGGATGCTACGGCCGATGAGGGGCAAAACTATGAAAGATGGTAAGAAATGTATGCATTCATGGGGAGACTAGAGGTTACTTCAATTGAAGACAAGTCTTAGGGAAACCATTTACAATGTTTGGATTTGTGCAACAAAGGCAATGAAATATGTGAACAGATCAAGAAGATATCTACTGAACTTCTAGCATGCTAAGAACATGCTTTTTTTCCTTTTTTTTCTCAAGTATTATGTTTCCAAGAGTACACTTGTTGGGCAATATCCAGTACCCGTTAAGAGAGAAATATGAGGAAGAAAAGGAGGAAGGAGGAGACAGAACCCTAGACAATCAGCCTAAGGTATCTGAGCAACACACTCAGAAAAGAAGGTAGCCTTTGTGGGAAGTTTTCTATCAAATCCTTCTATAGATCCTTAGACTTGGTTGCTTGTGATTTTTTTATTATTTTTTTTTTACCTTTTTCCCTGCAAAGGAGGTGTGGGATTGAAGGCTCCCTCAAAGATTGCCTTCTTCCACATGCACACATGAGGGGTGGCTTCATGGGGAAGAGGTGTAAGAAACTGTTAAAAAAAGACCCCTTTGTGCTTGTCTTGAATATTAGAAACAATAGAACAAGATAACCTTCATAAATTTGGAGAGTTTGCATCAAGCTTTGTAAGGGTTCCTTTCCCAAATCTCTTTTTTGAGTGTTCTAGGATACCTTAGTGGTTTCTAATCCATTTTTATTAGATTTCATTGATTCTATAGGCTTCCTTCGTTTTCTTTCTAAACACCTTTGGTGCTTTTTATGCACATCCTAGTACATGAGTTGCATTGCCATTGTGCCTAAACAAAGTTTATTTTGCCTATCAAAAAATAAGAACAAAAATAAGGCCTTGTTTGGTAACTGTTTTTTAAAATAGTTTTTTATTCTTCAAAACCAAAAAAAAAAAATCATGAAAACACATTTGTCAACTAGAAAAAGGAAAACACGGTGTTTTCAGAAAACATTTTTTAGTTGCTTTCACTTGTTTTCTAAGAGTTGTTTTAAAAAATAATTATACAAATATGGAGAATGATTAAAAATAAAGCACTACATATAAAAGTTATTTTTAAAACATATTTAAAAATATAAAAAAACAAATTAAAAACATTTCAGATTCTCAAACAAACTTTTATTCTATAAACATCAAAATTTGTTTTTTAAAATTGTTTTTGAAAGCGCTTCCCAAACAGAGCCTAAGCCTTTCTTATACCATACTTCAGGCTTCAAATTCTCAAGTGAGTGTTCATTAACTTTAAAAGAGATGATTACTATGATTTTAGTAGTCTTTTAATCCCTAATAACAATTAATCCTAATCCTTGTATAAAGTAATTCTAGGCATCCATTAAAACCTAAAAGGATCATAAAAGGATAAATAACTCCTTACTAGTTCATTGCTATGGCATAGCTACAAACTGTAGACGTGCACATCTTTCACGTGTCTTTACCTTGCAAATGAGATAGAAAATGTCCTATCCTCCTATCAATTGGAGAGAAGCTAGTGAAATTGTTGTCAAAGAACAAAAAGACAACAACTTTAAACATGTTGTGAATATTAGAGTTGGCCTTTTGCTCTTATAGCCTGTAAGGTTAATCCTGGAAAAAGACTACAAACTGATGCGAAAGATCTGTGATTGTCCCAACCGCCACCCCAATAACTACAAGCCTCCTTCCCCTTCTTTTATTTCCCTTCTCTTCTAAGGCTGTTGGGAGGAGAAATATTGCTCAGACATCAGCAAATGTACAAAACAAGTTCATAGCACAGCAGCTAAAGAATCATATTAAGACTCTTGAACACATTAGCCCTGAACCTTGTTAATGGGCACAGCATCATCTTGATACTCTTTACATGTTTTTCTGTATGCTATTCAATGATAGCCCCATTTTTCATAATCACAAAGAGAAAACATAGAACTCCATGGAGAGCCCACAAAATACTGGAAATAGGTGAGCAGTCACCACCTTTTATATACCAAGTGATATGGGTTCTAGGGCCATGTTTATAAGGATACTAATGAGAGTGTTTGTGTGACCAAGTTTTTGTTTTATATTTATTTTTTTGTTTTTGTTTTATATTTATATTGGTCACTTAAAATAGAAATACAACTACATATATCTGTAAATTAAATAATCATAAAGGGCCATATTGTCCAAAGTTAGAAGGCACTAGGATGCTGTGTCATTTATTGGAGATGCATTTAATGTTATTTTTGTATTGAGAAAATGGCTTAGAAGAAGTTTGACATTAGGTGTGGCAAGCTTTTGCTTCACAGAGAACAGGTCAAGCTTTGTTTTTGATCAACTCAAAAAAGGATCAAGCTTTGCTGGCTTTTTAGCCTCTTAGATGTTTGTTTGCCATGGCTCTTAATATTAATTATATGAGAAGTGTCGGTCAGACTATTTATGTGTCTGCTTCTTTAGCTTCATGTTCATGATTACAAAAGGAAAAAAGAATTAGAGACCTTGAGTGATGAGATGAAGTTTTTGATAAGTATTTGTCATGAATTAAATCTAGAATCTAGGATCCAGGTCTACGACTTTCCTTGGCCCATATTTGGCCTCTGCAACACGAGTATGACATTTGAAATCAACTATTAATAATCTCGCAAAAAGAGAATATGTCACTACTTAGCTGAGATTCTCAAGTGGTCATACTGAACCATTTCTAATGAAAGAGAGAAAAATCAACAAATCTGAATCAACAGTGCTGAAACTTCTAACAGTCAAACATCATCAAATATAACGAGTATTACAGTTATCCAAATCAGAACAGAGGAGCACAATTGAAACCTAGGCTAGAGTCATAGCTGCTCTTAAACGTAGGCTCAGAAATTAGACTGAACCAGCTCCTAGTTTTTCGGCTATGAACTCGCCATAATCTGAAGAGGCTGTGAAGGGCGTATGCTCAACAGCCCAGTTGGAAACCATGTGCATGTTGGGGTTAGTATGGTCAAGCATAATGAAAGAGTTCATGATATGAAAACTCTGATCAGTCACACCATTCAGCCACATGGATTACACAAACACTCCTCTTTTGTACTGGATGATGCACTCTCCCTTTTCCCAACAATGAATACCGGCATTTGGTGCCAAACAACAGAAATCCTCAGCCAGCACTGGAAAACTGCCATCAATGTACTGGAAAACTGCCATCAATGTTATAGCAGTTCATACACATTTCAACAGTTACCCCTCATGGATAGGTTCCAAATCAAAGGCTTTAACACTTATTTCCTAGTTTCAAAAGTATTTGCATTTGTAATATTTTATGGGAATAATTTGTGTAACAATTTGGAGTGAGCATTATTTGTTCAGGCATCCCTTTAGATTGGTTGAGATTTGGACTTGGTTTGACAACACGGTTTTTATGAACATTCATCAACATTTATGATACTATGAAGGCATAATTACTTTTAGTGTTCTTTCATCATATCAGTGCTTTTTCTTAGTATTTTTCTGCATTTTGTTTTGCTAATAGATTTTTGTGGCAGGAAAATTCAGATGGCTACATTGGCGGTGCAGAAGATGCCACAAGCGATTCAGATGCTCCAGATTCAGATGCTCCCGATGCAGAGGAAGAACCTGCTTCAGGCATTATAGTGGCTCTACGATCATACAAAGAAGCTTTAGTGAGCAATGATGAATCCAAAGCAGCTGAGATAGAAGCTTTTATTAAGTCCATTGAAGATGAGAAAATTGATCTTGAAAAAAAGGTGGGAGCCTTGTCTGAGGAGCTCTCATCAGATAAGGAACGGATTCTCAGAATTAGTGCGGACTTTGACAATTTCCGGAAGAGGACAGATAGAGAGCGACTTTCACTTGTAACAAATGCACAAGGGGAAGTCTTGGAGAATCTGTTGCCTGTTTTGGATAACTTTGAGAGAGCTAAAGCCCAAATTAAGGTGGAGACTGAAGGAGAGGAGAAGATCAATAACAGCTATCAGAGTATATACAAGCAGTTTGTAGAGATTCTAGGCTCACTTGGCGTTACTCCTGTGGAGACAATCGGGAACCCCTTCGATCCATTGGTGAGTTACCCAGCTTTTTGAGGCTATTAGTATATGTGTCTACCTATCATCCGGAGCTTCAGATGAACTTTGATTAGTATTACCCTCTGGGCAGATACAAACTTCCATTAGAATAATGCTGAAGTGAAAAATCTGGGTTGATGATCAATAAAGTGAATGTGAAATTATTGCTCCCCTTTTTTGTTAATTGACATAATGATTGTTTCTATGTTGATCATTGGCTTAATGCAGGTGAGCTTCCGAGCTGGCTCGAAATTCAGTCTAGTACTTGATGAACTTTCTCGAATGCTCTATCAAGTTTGTTCAGGTTTTATGAAGACCTGGACACGCTTTTAACCCAATTCAAGTCTTGATTGATTCGAGTCGGCTTGGTGAGTTCACATGAGTAACAATAATACATATGCATATGCTTCAGTTTGTACTTGTGACATAAAATCCATACACAGGATAATGGCCCTTAGACATCATCTTGAGGGATAGTTGGTTATATCCAAAATCTGTCTTTTTCTTTTCATTTTGTACAGTTTAGTGCTCCTACAGGTATGTTTTTCTGGATTCTTTTCATTTTGGAGAGAAGGGTTTCTTGGTTATCTGACATGATTCTCTGTTCTTGTAAAAGTTCCATGAAGCAATTATGCGGGAGGATTCCACAGAGTTTGAAGAAGATGTGATAATTCAGGAGTTCCGCAAGGGGTTCAAGCTTGGGGACAGACTCTTGCGCCCATCAATGGTGAAAGTATCAGCAGGTCCAGGGCCTGCCAAAGTCGAAGCAGTTGGGTCATCAGAAGAAGAAGCAGTAAGGGTGACTGAAACCGAAACCAGTGTGGAGGGCACCCCAGAAGGAGAGTCTGGTTGAAGATTAAACCCTCAATTCTAGATTGAAGTTTTGTAAAAGCAGCAGGTATCTTACTACTACAATTCAGGAGTCATTTGGGTGTTTTGGCCCTATGGGATGAAAATATGAACTATTTATTTGTCTTGGTTGATGGTGTGGAGGAATGGAAGAAATGAGTTGTACTTGCCAGCATGGGTGCTTTGGGAAAAATGGGAGGAACATTAGTTGGACATTTGCATTGTCTAGGTGCCGGTTGCTTAAGAAACACCTAAGTCCGGGACATTGGATTCAGAAAAAATTATATTGGAAGGTGGTTTTAGACATATTTACATCAATTTAGATTTGAAACTTTTTAAATGGGTATCTTAATGAAGTGGGTTGGCAAAGGGAGTACAAGCAAATTTAAATTAGATTTAAGAGGGTGTTTGTTTTTTTGGTTTTTTATTGAAAGTAATTTATTTTCAGAATTTAAGATGTTTGTATTTTTTACTTTTTTACGACTTATTATAAATTTTTTACTGAATAGAAAAATTTAAAATATTTAGTTTTTTTTAAATAGAAAAAATAACATATTAATTTTTTTATTTTTTAATACTTAATAGAAATAAAATATTATAAAAACAAACAACTTAATATTTAATATTATTAAGTATTAAGATTTTATTTAGAATTAAGTAAAAAAAATAAGTATCATTTTATATTTTTTGTTGAAAGTAATTTATTTTTAAACTTTAAATCGTTTATGTTTTTTATTTATGATTTATTATAAATTTTTTATTAAATTGTAAAAGCTAAAATATTTAGGTTTTTCATTGGTTAAGTTTTCTTAATTTTTTAATATTTAATAAAAATAAATATTAAAAAAATAAATTATCTAATATTTAACATATTTAAGTTTTATTCAGAATTAAATAAAAAAATAAACAATAATATTTGTTTTTAATGGTGTAATAAATTTATTGGGCTTTGACAAATTGGATTGTTCATGGGCCTACATGAGTTGGAACCTAGGGTTGACCATTTCAATGACTTGGACACTTAAAGACAAATGAATAATAAATAAATAACCCAAAAAAATTAGTCCACATCCACAACTAATGCAACAAATGTCACCCACGTGATATGTTTCGTTATTATAAGGAATAAGCTATATCTAGCAAATTTGTTTTATACAACTATCAAAATATCAAAAAATGGCAAAATATTGATGGTTGGATATTATGAAATTTTTTTAAAATATCAAATAGAAATTAAAAAAAATGCATGAGACAACATCATGAAAATGAAAATTTTCATTTTCATAATATTAAAATTGCCTAGGGATGAGAAATTCACAATTTTAAAAATATAAAAATTGTAGATTTAAAATCGTACAATATCCATTTTAGTGCCAACAGATGATATTAAAGTCAATTTTTATCCAAAAAGTATATGGAGTATGTAGAGTCAATTGCACCTCATAAGTAATGGCTCAACATCAATCTTATAAATAAGATATAATACCTCTAAAGTGATTAAAAGTTCATAAGCACCGACCCAACATCAGTTCTATATATTAGGAGTGATACATTCAAATTGATTATATATCAATCTTATGAGTAAGAGATGATACCTTTAAAATGGTTGAACACTCGTGAAAGTGACCCAATATCAATCCTATAAATTAGGGGCGATGCCTTCAAATTGATTGGACATATTTTAAATGTTGTAATCTTATTTATGTATAAGTGGTGATGATTCTAAATTGGAAAGTTATGAGCTTAAAGCGAACAATATCTATTTAATATCGATGGTTAATAACATATTCTCTCCTTTGGTTCATCAGAATCAAAATGGGTAACCTAGAAAGCCCAAGGCAACTCATGAGCCTTTATTGGGCTTTGACAAAGTTGTTTCATAGGCCTACACGAGTGGAGCCCAAGGTTGACCATTTCAATGACTTGGACACTAAAAACAAATAATAAATAAATAAATAACCAAAAGTCCACATAATTGTTTGACAACAGATACAACAAATGTAAATAAGTTTACAATATGTCACCCACATTAAGTGCTCCTTTATTATGGGAAACGTCAGCCACATGGTGTTAATCAACATTATCAGAGTCATCAAAATCAAAATATATGATAAATCATTTTCAATATAAGGGAAATTTTTTCCTAATAAATAATATTTTTCTTTTCCCAATTAAAATGAGGTGGTATTATTGTTGACAATGATACTTGTTTATGTTGGCATTTTTTTTTCTTATGGTGATCTCATGCTTATGAAAGATTAAATGGTCCATATGGTTCAATTTGAAGGCTATAAAGGAGGTCACTTAATGCCTTGGACTAATAGTAAGCAACCCACTTCTTAGTCCACATAATGTCTTAGAATTGATGTTGATTAGTATTGAGAGAGAGAGAGAGGAGGGGGTGGGGGGAGGGAGGGTAGATGTTGTTTAGCACATAAAAGATGGTGATCTAATGCCTATGATGGCCCATATATCACCCAAAATTTGAGGGCTATAATGGAGAACACTTAATGCAATGGACTTGTTTTAAGTAACCCATTTGTTTTGTTTTAGTTCTTTTGGATGTTAATGTTATCATAGTAATTAAGGTTTTCTAATAAGAGATGAGTAAGTACACGATAGATGTCTAAATGAGAAAATAACAAAAAAAAAATAGGTTACGATAATGCATTTTTAGCTATCGTTGAAACATTATTTTTTATATTTTGTATTAAACTATAATGAATGTTTTTTAATGAGAGATGATTAAGTACACGATAGATGTCTAAATGAGAAAGGAAAAAGTAAAAAGTGATATAAAAGATAGGTTACAATATTGCATTTTTAGTGATCATTGAAACATTATCTTTTATATTTTGTTTTAAAATAGGTTTCGTATACTATTTGCAAATGTTTTGTACTTTTAAAATTTTGATTATCAAATATTTAAAAATTCATTTTGTATCATTAAAATTCAATAATGAATTATTTTTAATATCTAGGGTGATCTACCAATGATTGTAATAAAGTTATGATGAAATTAAGTGCATGTCTCAGTCTACTAATGTTGAAAAATCAACACTAAAGGGTCCTTTCAAAAATACGTTACATGTTATTCTAGGTAAAGTATTATTTCAATGTGGATCGTTGTTGAAAAATCAACACTAAATGGTCCTTTCAAAAATACGCTACATATTATTCAAGGTAAGGTATTATTTCAATGTGGATCGTAAAATCGGTATCAAACTAAAACAATTCTAGATACTAGATTTAGACTCAAAACACCAAGGAGCAAGAGTGAAGAATGGAAAATAAGCTTAAAAATTAAGTACAACAATTAAAATTGCACTCAAAGTGGATGAAATAGTAATAGGACAATAGTCATGATGTACACATCATAAAAGGACTTAAATGTCAAATGGGTGAATCTTTTATTTATCCTTGACTTATTCCTAATTTAGAGATTCATTAAAATTGCACCCAATGTGGTCCAATAAATGAGTGACATGTGCCCTTGTTCACATTAATAAGTGTACCATTGGTGTCTAAGCTTGCAGGGTTTTGGGTGGTCCCAAGCCCATTGTTTATTGATTTGGAATTTGGAAGGGGCCATTCATGAGGATCATAAAACCATTAGGGTTGGCCTCTTATCTCACATGCCAACCATGCAAATTTTTTAGGTGGGAATGATAGTTATGTATGAAAGTGACATGATGGGTTTCATCTAACACTAGGTCCTGATTTAATTCACTCATAAAGGATGTTAATTAATTTGAGGGCTTCCATCTAATCAATGGAAAAATCTAATTTTAGAATCTACAATTTTGTTTTATTTTATTTTATTATTATTATTATTATGTGGGATGGATTTTTTGGTATCTAATAGAATTAATAGTTTAGGGTTTGCTTGCTAACAATTTTGAAAATGGTTGTTAATTATTTTTAAAAATAAAATTTTATTTAGGAATTCAAATATAAATATAATTTTTTCGATTTATTCTATGTAAAGGTACTATATACATGTGTATGATGTCAAGTTTTTAAGTATTCTTCATATTTTTTAAATTAGTTCTTAATATTTTATATTAAAAAATACATTAGAGTACCTAAAATTAATTCGTTCTAAAAAAAACAATGTGTTTTCAAAATAAATTCTCAAAAAAATCATTTTCAATAAAAAATTAGCCTAACTTATATTAAAAAAATATAAAACTATCTTAAAAAAACATACACTTTAAATCAATTTTTCATTTACCATTTAAAAAATAAATTGATAATGGGCACAAAACCAAGCACGCCCTAAAATTTTAAATATTAAAATGAACTTTTAAACAACAAAAAATTTAAAGAATAATATAATCAAATTATTTTATTGTGATAAATTGGGATTTGAATTTGAAAGGTAATATAACAATCATATTTAATGTGTACAAAAGTAGGCATTTCAATTTTTTTTTTTGGGTGAAATATTATTGATCAATGAATTAAGCAACCAATTTAAAGTTTGATTGATGTGAAATCACTAAATGAATTTATAAATATTAATTTCTTGAACATTAATTTCTCTTTTTAGTATTTCATTATGGTAAGATTAATGAGTCAATTAGATGCATAGGATCATAATAAAATATGAAGCCAAGATATGATATTAAAAAAATTAAAAAATAAATCCATTGCAATACCTTCTTAATTATAAAATTAAGACAAAAAAAAAATGTGTAGATATAACATTGTGGGGTTCTCATACATATGGCATCAAGGAGATAATTGATTAAGCATTGTCACTAGTTAGGGTGGTGGTATGGGTCCAATATGATCCAAATTAATTCCTAGATATGTTATGGTTTAGGCTATGATATTTAATTTTTTTTGAATTAATTCTTAAATGAATTTAGTAGTAAATCATATAATTATTTTTATAAAAAGCAAAATTATGTTTTTGATTTAATATTTTAAAGTAGATGTTAAAAATTTTGAATAATTAAAACTGAGATTCTGATATCATATTAAATTATTAATTTAAATATTTAATGATTAAGTAATAGTTCATTAAAGGCTTAATATATAATAGAAAAATATAATTACAAGAAATTGCATAATTTTAATTATTAAATTATAATTTAAAAAATAGAAATAAATTAAACAAAGTTTTTTATACAAAGCAACATTTAGAAAATTAATTGAAATGATAAAAAGTATAAATAAATTAAAAAAATCCTAAATACTCGATAATCCATATCAAATGGACCTACTAAAAAAGAATATTACAAACAATAATATATTTATAATAATGCTGATTTCACCTACCTTCCCTCAAGTTTTGATTAAATATGTCTGACATTGATTTGAAATATTATTAATTATCTCTTTTATTTTGAATAAGATGGGAAATAAGTGAAAATAATAAATAAAAATGATAAAATATTAATAAAATTAAAATAAATCGGATTTGGTGTATTTAGCTAAAACTTCGGGAGAAGTAAACAAAATTAATCATTTCTAATAATTGAAGAAAAAAATAAATCAAACAAAGTTTTTCCGACACAACACCATTTGTAAATGGGTGAAAAAGACGAAAAATATAAATAGATAATAAAAAGGCCAAATAAAGTATCACATGAATATATATATACACAGAAGCTAATAACATAGATTTAGCAATTTAATGTGGTTGGTGAATGGGTTAGAATTAATTTTTGTTGGACAAAATAAAGGATCATGAAGAAGACTTTGATGGGGTTTTTTCTAAATTTAGGAGAAAACCCATTTTTTTAATTACCCAAAATGAAGGAAAAGAAACTAAAAATGAGGCAACTTCACTACAAAATAAATGTGTCCAACACCCTCTTTGACAGGCATTATTTCCATTCAATTTGGCTTCTTTTTCACTTTTTGAGTACGCTCACATGCCTTCTTTACACAATATTTATGAGCCAACAAAAGGGAAAATAATTAAAAATAAAATAAAATAAAAAATCTAATAAATACATTAGACTTAAAAAAATGTTATTGTTATTATATTGGTAGAGTTTATGAAATTAATATATAGTTTTGAAAGGTTATTGAAAGTATTATATGTGGTAGTTGATGAAATTGAATCCAAAATTACTACCCTATATTAATGGTATTAATTGTATACATATTTTTTTATATATTGGGATGGGGTCTGAGAGACAAAACTCTTTGTGAATATCACTGAATTTAATTGGAATAATGTCTAGCCAGTGGAATGGTGGAGTTGGGTTCAAGATTGACTTGGATTTTTGCTTTTCATTTGGTTAAAAAAAAATGATAATCTTTTAAAATATTTTATTCACTTGTTTGACTAATAATTGGCTCAATCAAATATGTTTTATACAAAATTAAAAAGAAGTGACACTAGAACATATAGGGGACAAAATATCTTCTTCTTATATATATATATTTTTAATTTTTCCAAATATTTTTGTGATTATTGTAAAGCCTTACTAACATAAATTTGAATATCATGCCTTAAAATTTTTAAAATAAAAAAATTGAGATTTAAAAACATTTAAAAAACACTTAAAAGTGAGATTTCATATTTTAGAATTAACAACTTCTTCACATATTAAAAATTTCTTTATACATGTTCATTTTAAAAATACATATCAATTTGAGTTCTCAACATCCTTGATAAGTCATATTAATAAAATTATTCTGAAAGATCTAATACTTATATTAATAAAATCAAAATACTGGTATTTTATTATTTGACACTTTCAAAAAGCGTCATTATTTAATGATGCTTGTAAAAAAAAAAAAAAAACTATATTTATGAATTTTTATTTTAAAATTGATTAAATGTGAGGAAAAAAAAATCTATTATCCCAATAATTATTCTTTACTAATTATTTTCCAACCAAATTCCCATAAATCAAATCCATATATTTGATGTCTTCGATGAAGCCACCTAAAGGCAAAATGGCACAATATCAATGGCCGCATGCCACATGCCCTCAAAATTCAAAAGAAGCCAACCCCTTTTCTACCCTTTTGCAACCTGTGAAAGGCTTTGCATGGTAGCCATGAAATCATCACTCCACCTTCTTCTACACACCGAAAGCTAAAAAAAGAAATAAAAGGTCACGAGGACACCCTTTTTCCAATATGAATTCCCAAAAAGAGAGCCTCATAGGTGACCCATTTGCCTCATTTGCTTGCAAGACTTTCGTGACACCATACCCATTTAAGTTTTTTTCTTTTTCACTTATTTGGCTATCATTCCTACCACAAGTCCTATCCTTTGATTGCTTTATGTGTTTAGCAAACTTAATTACCCGCTTAAGAAAAAGGTTGAGTGCATTTGTTGTTCTAGTCTAACCCTAAATCGATTAAGATCTAGTATACCAACTAATGTTTATATCGAGCATGGATGGTCGTATAAATATTACTTTTTGAAAAGAATATACAATTTTTTAAAGCTAGTTTACCTAATAGGCTTCTAACTAATATTTACATCGATCACCAACCTTCTTATAAATCAACTTTGCAATATTAAATTCTAAAAATAATAGTTTGAAAAATTGTTATAACCTAACTAAGCTTTGTTTTTTATGATTGATATATATCCTCGAGTTACGTAATTTTATATTAATCATAAAATACTTTATACATTCTCTTTTATAAAAGAGTTTTTTGACCAAATTTGATTAAAAACGTAGTATGACTTTCAATTTAGGGTTTGATACTATGGACGGTCTCTTTTCTCTAGCTAGAGCCAAAATTCTGATATTTATTATATATGGTTGTTTGATATCAATTTATCCTACTTTTGGTCTCAAGCTAAACTATATCGATACGGTATGAACAATAATTAATATAAGGTATATAATTTTCATTGCAATGAACTTTTGTTAGGTTTACTAGAAAAATCTATCGATATTCTTTAATTTACTATTTATTAATTCGAGTCATAGTTGTTATACATTATCATGAGGGCTTGATCAATACCGATTTATCCTAGTTTTGGCCACAAACTAACCAATATTGACCCGACATGAGCAGTAATTGTTGGAATATAATTTTCATTAGAATTATCACTAAGTTACCCCCTATTTTAGAGCAAATAATTAAAAGCACATGAAAACTGAGTTCACTCAGGATGATAATTCACTCAGAATTACATTCAAGGTTACATTTTGCAAAGAGATCCCAACTTTTCAGAACCCCAACAAGATCACCTTTAAACCTAAGAAGATTAAACTCTCTTTTTTTTTTCTTTTTTTTTGTTTTTTCCTTTTTTCTTCTTCTTCTTCTTTTTATCATTTTATATCTCAAGCATAAAGAAAAAGAGAAAGATATACAATGGTTTTCTTTCTTTAATTTATCAGAATATTGGAGAGAGTTGATCCATCATCTCCTCTCCTTGAGCTGCTGATTCATCCAAGAGCCATTTCTCAAGAAATGATAGAGGAGGGTTGTGCTTCTTCTGATCATGATCCATCTTCATCTCATGATCATGATCATGATCATGACCATCACTTGGAATAGTAGTATCAGTAGTCTGATGATGATCATCATTCAGGTTTTCGTACTCAAGAATGGACTCAAACTCGTCGTTGGCGACCAACTCGCCCCCTCCTTGCTCCAACTTAGGCCTGTAACACTGGACAGAAGTCACCGCCGCCACCGCCATGGAGTTTCCGGTCATATCGATACTACCTTCTTCCAAGCTGCTGTTTTGGTACAGTTTCTCCTTGGTGGCCTTTGGGGAGGACCTCATCCAACCTTCTAGTAGCCTTGAGATGTTCTCAGTGCTGGAGGCATACGTCGAGATCGGGCTGTTTAGGCTCGGGTGAGCCGAGGAATGGCCATTGATGACCTCAAAAGAACTACCCCTTCTGTGATGATCATCACCAGCATAGCTCCTTGGTACAAATTGATGATTAGTACAGGTGCTTGTGGTTGAATCTGAGGCCATATGGGGGCTCAAAGCTGACTGAAACTTCTTGATCTTCTTCTTCAAGTGAGTGTTCCAATAATTCTTTATATCATTATCAGTTCTTTGAGGGAGGTATGAAGCTATGGCAGCCCATCTGTGGAAAAAAAATCCAAGTAGAAATAAGGGAACATAGCCAAAAAATTTGGGACAAACTGGGAAGTTTTCATCCATGGATGTGAATTAGTACAATGAAGATTTTGGGAATTACTTGTTACCCAATAGGGCTTGTAGATGGATGATCATTCCTTCTTCATGGGGAGTGAAGTTACCGCGCTTAATCCCCGGTCTAAGGTAATTAGTCCATCTAAGCCTGCAACTCTTGCTACACCTCAGCAGCCCTTCCATACAAGAAAACTATAAACTTAGACCATTTGAGATGGAAACAAGCCAAACCCAGGTGGGGATGCATCAGCAAAAGTCAAAGAGAACCATGGAATTGTCGGTAAACAAACCAATCCCAGATGGGGATTCATCCAGAAAAGACAGAAAAACAGTAGAAACCATGGAATAATTATCATTAAACAAGCCAAACCCAGATGGGGATTCATCCAAAAAAGGCCAAAAAAAACAATAGAAACCATGGAATTTCCATTAAACAAGCCAAACCCAGATGGGGGTCCATCATCAAAAAGAAAAAGAAAAAAAAAAAAAGGGAAAGAAAAGCTTGGAATCATCGGTTATTTACCGGTGTTTGTAGGCACTGATCTCCAATTTCCGGGGCCATGCTCTTGGATATAGGAGACCAAGATGATGTCCTCTTCTGGGGTCCAAGGACCCTTCTTGATACCAACTTTATCACAGCAAGGAGGCCTTCCCATGGCTTGTTTTCATCCCAAACTCTCTCTCTCTCTCTCTCTCTCTGTCTGTCTGTCTTTCTCTCTCTCTCTCTCTATCTATCTCTTCGTGCCTTTCAAATAGTATTATATCACCATGTGAGGGTGTTTATATACTAAGAGTGACTCATAAAACCTCTCTTTTTTTCACCCATTTCCATTGATCTATCTTGCCTTTTTCTCAACTTTATTATAAATATAGCTTGGTTGATATCCACGGAGAGAACCAAAGTCAGAAGTATGGAGTTGAATTTCTTCTGTGAGTCTCTTTTCTGTTGTACACTCACATGCCACAGCACTTCACCAACAAAGCTAATAGGAAACTTCATAGTCATCGTATTTATTTCACTTCTTCTAAGCCTCTTATTTTGAGTAATGGGTTTAGGTGGGTTGACACCATGCATTTAAGCCATGCTATTTATCATTTCATGGACACAACATTTTATATTCTCTTTATATATATATATATATATATATTTTAATTTAGTTAATTTGGAAGAAGATTGAGATGATCAGGTCACACATTGAAATCTCATGCATCAAATTTGGTTTCATCAAATATGAAAAATTTTCTTTTATTTATTGTTTATTCGAAGTATGAATGGGTCAGGGTTTGTTTGAAATTTAAATAAAAATCAAGTTAAAATTTTTGACTTTTTTGTATTCAGATGAAATATCTAAGCATGAGAGTACTATCTTATGATAAATATTGGACCACGTGACTTATAAGGCGGAGATTGTTTTTTTATTTGAAGTCTGAATAGGTTCAGATTTGTTAGAAATTAAAATAGAAATACATGTATAAAAATATTATTAATTACTAGATGAAATCTTCTTTTTTTTTTTTTTTACTTTTTTGTGTTCAAAAGAAATATCTGAAAATAAGACTCAAGTACTTAATTAACTACTATGAATCTATGCTATGAAAAAATTAATTTGTCTCTTACTCAAAACTTTAGTTTTTTTTTTTTCCCTTGAATTATTCTATGATCTCATTGTAAGAAACTTAAAATTAATCCTAGCAATAGATATTGAGAATTTTAATTTTAAAACATCTTAATATTAAATTTTAGAGCTATGTTGTATTTATAGAGGTGTCTTACCAAACTTTTTCACACATTTATAGAGGTATCATTAAAAAAAAAAAAAAGTCCTTTTTTAAAATAAACATTTTCTCATATTTCTTATTATTTATAGCTTTGGATTCCATTATCACTCATGATATATATATTTTAACTTTCAATTTTTGTTCTTAGTTTTGAAGAAAAGCAATTCCATGTAAGAACAATCAAATTTTCACTTTTCCTTAAATTTGCTATAAAAGAAAAAAAAAATTAAAACAAAGAAAGAGTGGTGGGGTTAGAAAGCAAAGAAAGCACCGAAAATTTTAATTATGGGATGGATAAGTCTTGTTTATGAGGAATTTTACCAAAATTAGGAAAAATGAAATAATAGTTTTAAAGTAAGATCCAAGTTAATGGAATGTGGTTCTTATAAGTTATATGACTATTTTTACTTTTCTATGAATGTTATCTTTTAGAGAGAGAGAGATGATATGAAAGCATATTCTTCTTATAGATTTTATAAACTTACATTGAATTGTGAAGTTTAAATTAATTTAGTTGTGCTTTGTAAGGAATATCACGGGTGGAGCTTTTTTCGTTGAACTTGTGAGGAATAAGTTGTCCAAACAGCTCACAAAGGTTGAAGGGTAGTGCCTTTTGAATTTTTTGTTTGTTTATTTATTTGAGCAACACGGTTTTACTCTTATTATATATTTATATTTTTATGATTTAGAGTTTTATTTTTTTTAGAGTGTATTCTATAATTGTGAGGAGAGAGAGAGAGATTCACCATTATACTCCTCTTTTTTTGTTTCGTGCTCTTGAGTATGACAATTATCTTAAATTAAAAATAGTTTATTTAAGCAATGTGAAAAGCATTTAAGTCATTAGTTTTGACCCATGAATGGGGAGGTGCCTTCAAATTGACTACTCTCTTAAAAGAGTTAAAGAAACAATTTCAGTTAGAGGGGTAAATAGGTAATTTTAGTTTTTAAACCTAAAATTTAATTTTTTTTTTAAACAAATATGAGTTATCTTGATTAATTTGGGATATTCAAGAATATGAATAAAAATTTAATCACACATGCCATATGAAATGTGCATGGAAAACTACTTATACGACCTCTCATAAACTTAATTTTCAAATGGCAAAATCATTATTTTAATCGATAACAAACAAATCCATTAATAATAGGAAATAAGTACACAATTTTATTTAAATCAAATGATACTTTAGAAATTATATTAGCTAAGACCTACACATGCTTTTACGTTTGTAATGTAATACTCTCTGCTTTTTAATGAACGTCTCACTTCCTTGAGGAGTTATAGTGGGCCACCTCTAACCTTACCTCAAATATAGATTCGACTCTTAAGAGTTTTAGAAATGTGTAGCAAGATGTTGGCAATCTTGAATTAAGGTCTGTATATTTCAACTTTATAAGCTATATTTATATAATGAAAACCTTAGTGGGTCGGATCCAATAACAACAATTTTAAATTGCATATTTTATAAAGTAAAACAAAATTTGCAAAAATAGACGTCTCAACACATCATATAAAAATCAATATTTTCCAACCCTTTTTGACTTGTTTCATACAACCAAATCATGCTTATATCATTGTCATTACCCTTACCAACGACACTCAATCATGCTTACTTGAATAGCCATATGTTTAAATTTATGAACTCGAATCTTCAATTACCGATATACTCCAAAGGAACTACATATAATGGATTTAATAATGTTTGAAATAAAATTAAAAAGTTAAACTAGATAATCCAACTTCACCAAGAACAGACTTATGAGACAAAACATATAATTTTGTTATTCTCAAAAATTTTATGGATGGTGACCTAGTATATGAAAGTTTCCTTGAATAACACGTCATCAATCAACCAAGTTAACGTTATCGCAAATTCAAGTTAAAAGATCTTTTAAGATGTATGAAAAGAAATGGTGATTGGTTACCAAGTACCCTTCAACAAACAAAACTACTTACAATATCTAAAGTTGTAAATTAAATCCTAAATTAAACTTCAATTCTATAAAGAGTAGCGTTTATATCTATATTAGATTTCCTTCACCAAAAAAGATGAAAAAAAGAGAGTAAGATATAGCAATTATACAAAGTAAATAATAACAAATGAAAACATGCCTTGAAAGTACTTATTGCGATGCGAAAAACAATTTGAATATCAAGCTATAAGAGGTTTAATTTGTTAACCAAACTTTTATAAACTTTATGAGGAAATAATTATTTTAAAAAATAATTTTGAATGCATAAAACAAAATAAATATAAGTACTAAAATAATGATTATATTCTTACATTGATCCATGATACCAATAACACTTTTGAAGTGAGATTGAGTCATCTTGTGAATTGAATTGTCAAGGTCTTTAACTCACTACTCTCATATAGTGGATGTATTACTTGTGTGGTGTATGTTGTTAAAAATAAAACAACAAAAAGACATAAGAATGAGAGTGTGGCTTGAGATCTCAACTAATAAAAAATTGTACATCTCTTAGTCTTCCCATCAAAGACTATATGAGAGTTATAGTCATTATTTACACCCATTATGTACAAATTAATGGGTAATGGTGGGTTATGAACTTGAATGCATCTCTATAATTGAATAAGTTATACTTTTCCATTTTCCCCAATTACTCATAAATATAATGTACCAAATAAATTTCATAATGATAGGGTTATAAAAGTTGTAACACCACATTCATATAAGTTAAATTTTCTAACTCCCTATTTATAATTTGAGTCTTCTATATATAAGATTCTTGGATGCCCAATCAATTGATTCACCTATCTATCAATTGATACCCTTAAATAATATTTACACAAATGTAATTATATATGGCAAAAAAAGCTAACATAATCAACATATTAGTTATTCACGAGCTTATGACATTCACATGTCTATCATAACATCAATGATAGATGATATCTAATTAATCATTACATAAAGCTTAAATTTGAATGAAAATATTATCAATGTCTTAATATGACAAAATAATCATTTCCTTGTATCGCTTATTTATCAAAAGAAAACCTCTCCTTACTATTACCAACTCATTGTAAAAAAGAGGATCGTATAACATGATTTCATCCCACTAAATGAGTTTATTATGGTTTCCTCGAGTTTCTCCCCTGACATAACACACATAGATCTTTTGAATTTGCTTAAACATGAAATTAAGTTCAACCTACCCCGTTTTTAACCTTGCTATGTTAGTTTGGAGACCTTGGTTTAATGATTAGAGGGGTTGAATATGGAAAGTGAAGAATTATTTTAGAGGATATAACCTTAAAAACATTGTCATTTCAATTCTCATTAAGATACACATACATTGGAAATATTGAATGACTAAGTCAGTCATGATTTAATCGAAATCCTCAAGTCAATGAATAGAGGGTTGGATATGGATAGAGATGAACTATTTGATAAGACACATGTCATTTGATGTTTAGTGAACATCATTTGTTTAAAATAACATCATATCAAATCATGATTTTTAAGCCAATCGATGTTGATTCGATAAAATTCAAATTTAGCTTCAATTAAACAATTAACGCCATAAAGATTCTTCCCGGTCACTCTTAGGAGTTAGGCCACGTAAAATTGAACCTTCCTATCTTTTGTCCTCTTTTCCTTAACAAACAAGCAAGCAAAAGAGAGAGAGAGAGAGAAAAAAAAAGGAAAAAATCCAATTAAAAAACAAACCAAAAGGAAAAAAAGAAACAAAAATCTCCCTCGTCTTTTGCAGAACCTCACCGCCACCGTCGCCGTCGTTGCCGCCGTCGACTACAGCACTGCGTCTGCGACGCTTGAGACTCGACCCCAAGGTAATGACTCTCACCGGCCTGAGTACGATCCGGATCTGAACCCTAATCGATCTGGTTTTTTGATCTGCTTATTATTAATTGGCCCATGTTGTTTCTCTTTTGTGATTTCTGGTGCGGTGAAGGTTGTGTTGAAGTAGTGCTGATCTTACTGAATTGTTTTGCTGTCGTGTTGTTTTTTGGGCAATCAAATATGGAAACGGTGGTGAATTTAGCTGATTATTAAGTTGTGCTGAAATTGAGTTCGAGTAGAGGTGGTAGCTAATTTAGAGAGAATTCAAATGGTTGTTTCAGTATTTGATGTTTTGAAATTCAGGTGATTGATTTCAGAGTGCGGTGTTTTGCTAATATGTTGGTTTGGCTGATCAAATAGGAAAAAAAAAATGGTAGATTTAGGTAATTAATGAGTTGGGCGTTGAATTAAGTTCAGTGGAAATTCGGACCATTGTTTCAGTATTCAAAGTTTTGAATTTTATGTGATTAATTTCGGTATTTGATGTTGTGCTGATGTGTTGGTTCAGGCAATCGAATATGAAAGGATGAGTTGATTATTGAGTTGGGCTCGAATTGAGTTCAGCTATAGATGGTAGGTAATTTAGAGAGAATTTTGAGTGATTATTTTGGTATTTGTTGAAATTATAACATAAGCTGTAATGGAACATGGTGAGTTTGGCACTAGCTCTTGATATGGAGATGGCCTCGTTGAGTGAAGTAAAAAGATGGTTAGATGAGATTTTAGCTACAAAATGTGAAGTGTATTGAATGGAGAAACAAAAATATTGTTGAAATAAAGCTACCAATACTAAAAACCTTTGATCAACCCTTGTTAAACTGCCTCTGGAATAGCTGGGCCAGGCACATCTACTGCCAAAATAAATGGCAAGAAGATATGTTTCCTGTGCCTCAATTCTCTATATCACAAACCCTTGGCTTTGCCATCTTAACAAAGATAATGGAGTCTAAGAATCGCTTAAGCCCTCTTCTTAACTCAGTACCAAACCCTTTTTGGCACTTCACATGATCCAAGACACCCCAGTTAGTATGATTATAAGCTTTTTCAAAGTCTATGTTAGACATTGTTCTCTCTATAATATTTTTTTACCCTACATAAATTTGTTATTACTGATACTGCATCAAGAATCTGTCCACCTTTAGCATTGTTTTAGCTTTAGTTTCATGCATTGCAAACATGTGTTCAGACTAAAACTCCTTCCATGACCTTATAGGGACTTTCAAATCATGTTAAAGGATTGTAATGAAGTGGTCAGGTCTGGTTGCCTTATCCATCTCCATGTCACAAATTCTATGATCTCCTCTTGCTTGGAAGATTTCTCAAACAGTGTGGCATTCTGCTCAGAGAGAGGATACCAATTAACATCTTACTCCCTAGGCATCATTGACTCTTTGGCTGTATACGGCCTAGAAAATAACTAAAAGATTTCCACAATTTGATCCCCTTTTTTAATGGGTAAATATTTCCATAAATTGATCCTTGCTCTCAATGGCCTTTCCAATTCTCATGGTATTTAATAATCTATTTCTTTTTTCTTCCATTTGATCCATTCAACTCTAGGTGCTTGTCTCTTTTTAACAACCAACTTATATAATATTTCTTATATTATTATATAAGTTGGTTGTTAAAAAGAGTATGGGAATGGAGGTTCTGAGTGCCCTTATTCGGAGGGCTGTGGAAGGGGGCTTCATTTCTGGGTGCAAAATACGGAGGGGCAGTGGGCAGGTTGTTAATATTTCTCATCTTCTCTTTGCGGATGACACAATAGTTTTCTGTGAGGCTAGGAAAGAAGACATGACCTACTTGAGCTGGATTTTATGTTGGTTTGAAGCCGCCTTAGGGTTGAGGATGAATCTGGCTAAAAGCGAAATCATTCCAGTAGGGGAGGTGGAAGAGATCCTTGAGATGGCTGTGGAGTTGGGATGTAAGATAGGTCAGCTGCCATCAACTTACTTGGGGCTGCCCTTGGGTGCGTCTAATAAAGCCTCTTGTATGTGGGATGGTGTGGAAGAAAGGATGAGGTGGAAATTGGCCCTTTGGAAACGGCAATACATCTCCAAGGGCGGAAGAATCACCCTCATAAAGAGCACTTTGGCTAGCATGCCTTTATATCAATTGTCTCTCTTCCGTATGCCTAGGACAGTTGCAAGAAGGTTAGAAAAGCTGCAAAGAGATTTTTTGTGGGGAGGGGGAAGTACGGAAAGAAAAGCCCACCTAGTCAATTGGGAGAGGGTGTGTGTGGGTAAGGAGAAGGGGGGGCTTGGTTTGAGGAAGTTAGTTCCCTTGAACAAAGCTTTGCTTGGAAAATGGGTGTGGAGATTCGCTCGGGCCAAGGACGAGATGTGGAAGCAAGTTCTTGTGGCAAAATATGGGCAAGAGGAATTTGGGTGGAGGACTAAAAAGGCAAATGGGGCGTTTGGTGTTGGGGTTTGGAAGGAGATCCTGAAGGAAGCTGATTGGTGTTGGGAAAATATGACTTTTAAGGTGGGAAAAGGCACAAGAATTAGGTTTTGGACTGATCCTTGGTGTGGGGATGTGGAGCTGTCTTTGAGGTTCCCTCAAATCTTTGCTGCGGCTGCCTAAAGGAACGCCACAGTGGGGGATATGTGGGACCAGAATTCTGGTCAAGGAGGGTGGAATCTTAGGTTTATTAGAGGCTTTAACGATTGGGAGCTGGACATGGTAGGTGAATTACTCCAAATCTTAAGGAGTCAAAGAATCACCTTGGAGGAGGACTCGGTTTTTTGGAAGGGAGGAAAAAAATGGGAAGTTTGGCGTTAAGGAAGCGTATGGATTGATGATCAGCCCTAGTGTCCTCATGTTTTCCAAAAATGGCATTTGGGTGGAAAACGTTCCTTCTAAGTTAGCGTTCTTTGCGTGGGAAGCTACTTGGGGGAGGGTTCTTACCCTTGATAGGCTTCAAAAGAGAGGATGTCAGCTTCCTAATCGTTGTTATTTATGTGGTAGTGATGAGGAAAATGTAAATCATCTTCTTATTCATTGTACAATGGCTAGAGTGTTGTGGGAGATTGTCCTTGGTTTGTTTGGTGCCCAGTGGGTCTTTCAAGAATCTGTAAAGGAGGTGGTTCTTAGCTGGAAGGGTTCTTTTGTGGGTAAAAAGAAGGAGAAAATTTGGAGATCCATTCCGTTATTTATTTTTTGAACGGTTTGGAAGGAGAGGAATAGATTAGCATTCAGGGGGGGAGTTAGCTATTCAGAAAATTAAGAATTCTTTTGTTTGTAATGTGTGGGGGTGGGCAAAATTGTATAGTGGTGCGGAGTCCCGCTCCCTTATAGGTTTCTTGGAGTGGCTAGCCTCCAATTAAGGGTCGGTGGGTTTTTTTTTGTTCCTTTTGTCTGTTGTTGAGAGGCCCTCCTCGCCTCATATACTCCCTGTATGCTATTCGGCGTTTTGCCTTTTGCTAATATATGTGTTTACTTATCGAAAAAAACTTATATAATATTTCTTCAATATGTTTCTTAGCGATTCTTATAATCTTGATATTATCTTGAAGCATCCTGTCTGCACCCATTGAAAAGATCGATTTGCTATTCTCTATCTCTCTCTCTCATAGGAAAAATAGGGTTAAATATATCATTTAGGGCACTTGAACAAAAAAGGAACAACCCAAGTACAAGTGACATACACAAGCTATGCAAAGGCAAAAGAAAAAAAATTGAAGAACAAAGAATTAAGTTCCTTTACCAAATTAACCAACTCTTGATTTATCAACCAAGATGAAGAAGGAAAGGTCAATGACTTCTAACTCCTTGTTAGACCAAAAGAACAATATTTAGAAACATATTTTTCATCATCAAAATGGACCATTGGATCCTTTCAAAGATTCTACCGTTCTTGTCTTTTCGATTGTATCTAAAGGCTAATTAGTCCTTACCTGACTCTTTCTTCATGCGAATTTTGGAAGTGTGTTTGAGTTTCAAACCTATATTTCCTAGCGTTTAAATTAACTTCAATCATTCTAGCCTTGAGGTATGGGAATGTCCTTGATCCTAAAGGAATTCTGGTTTCCGGGTTCTCTTCTTCCTTCTCTTTTTTTCCCGGTTGGACTCTAGAGGGGGAGTATTACGACTATTCTGGGGCCATTTGTGAGACCATCCAGGGGGAAGATCGTCACTCGCTGGGAGTTGCTGGAGGTAAATAACGACTGCAATGAAGTAAGAAGAGCGGAGTTGAACTCAGTTCAAACTAAGCCACAAGAAGTAAGAGGCTGGGAGGAGGTTAGTTGGGAGGAAAGTGATCCGGCTAGGTTCAGCAATTTCCTGGGGTTTCTGACAGAGGGAGTAGAGAAAGATATTCTGGATTTTTTGGTTAAAATCAGAAAGAGAAGGGAAAGAATTCACAGCAAAACTCTTTTGGAGAAATCTAAATTCGAAAATGAATTAAAAAGACTAGAGTGTTCCATTAACTACGAGGGGGTGGGGGGAAGCAGAAATGTGGTATGCAAGGAAGAGGGTGCCAAATCATGGAAGTCCAATGAAGTTAAAGCTTCTGAGTTGGAATGTTCGTGGAGCTAATGATAGTTCTGAAAGAAAGGTGATTAAGGCCCTGAATAGAAGTCAGAGGGTGGATTTGTTCTGCCTCCAGGAGACAAAAATTCAGGCAATGTCGGAGGGTGTGGTGAGGAGTTTGGGCACTGGAAGGTTTCTAGACTGGGGTGCCTTGGATGCTTCTGGCTCTGCAGGAGGGATCTTGATTTGTTGGGATAAAAGGACACTGGATGTGCTTGAATTGGAGGTGGGTCAATTCTCTATTTCCTGTAGATTCAGGAATGTAGAAGATGGGCTCATTTGGATTTTCACAGGAGTGTACGGGCCTTTCTCTAGAGAGGAAAGGGAATGTTTGTGGGAGGAGTTAGGGGTGATTAGAGGCATTTGGGATGATCCCTGGTGTCTAGGGGGTGACTTCAATGTCATCCTCTCCCAAAGGGAAAGGAGTAGGTAGGGAAGGCTAATTGGTGCAATGAGAAGGTTTGCCCAGATTGTTGATGAGCTAGAGCTACTTGACCTTCCTATGCAAGGGGGGTTTCTTACTTGGAATGGGGGTAGGAATAATCAGTCGTGGGCTAGACTGGATAGATTCCTAGTGACCCAAAATTGGCTTAACCAATTCAGTGGGGTGTTCCAAAGCAGGCTGCCTAAACCCACTTCAGACCACTTTCCCATTTTGCTGGAGGGTGGTGGGTTAAGGAGGGGCCCCTCCCCGTTTAGGTTTGAGAATATGTAGCTTAAAGTTGATGGCTTTAAGGACCTGCTTCGGGGTTGGTGGCAGGGGACTGTGGTGAGAGGGAGTGCCAGCTTCAGACTGGCTACTAAGTTGAAGGAGATGAAGCAAAAAATCAAAGTTTGGAACAGGGGCGTGTTTGGTAGGTTGGAAGTCAATAAAAATTCAGCTCTTCAACAAGTTGAGTATTGGGATGGGGTGGAAAGTGTGAGAATTCTATCAGAAGGGGAAACAGAGTTGAAAAAAGAAGCTAAGAAAACCTATAAGAAGTGGGTTTTACTGGAAGAAATCTATTGGAGACAATTGTCTAGGGAGCTTTGGTTAAAGGAAGGGGATAGAAACACAGGCTTCTTTCACCGGATGGCAAATGCCCACTGAAGAAATAATTCCTTGGACAGAATCAAGATTAACGGGGTATGGTTGACTGAGGAACAGGAGGTGAGGGAGGGGATTGTCAATGCTTTTCAGCAGTTGCTCTTAGAAGAGCTAGGTTGGAGAGCTGACATTGAGGGGTTACATCTTTATCGTCTAAGTTTCCAAGAAGTTGAAAATTTGGAATTGCCTTTCTCTGAGGAAGAAATCCATTCTGCCCTGTTGGAGATGAATGGTGATAAAGCTCCAGGCCCGGATGGATTTATAGTGGCTTTTTGGCAAGCTTGTTGGGACTTTGTGAAGGAGGAGATTTTGGAGTTGTTTAAGGAGTTTTATGATCAAAGCTCCTTTGCCAAAAGCCTTAATACCACTTTCCTGGTCCTTATTCCAAAGAAAGGGGGTGCTGAGGACCTGGAAGACTTCCGGCCCATCAGCCTTTTAGGGGGACTGTATAAGCTTTTGGCCAAGGTGCTGGAAAATAGGCTGAAGAAGGTTTTAGGAAGGGTGGTTCCTGTGGATCAAAATACGTTTGTGAGGGGCAGACAGATTTTGGATGCTTCGCTTATAGCTAATAAGGTGATTGAATCCTGGCAAAAACGAAAAGAGAAAGGGCTGATATGTAAACTGGACATTGAAAAAGCCTATGACAGCATAAATTGGAAATTTCTTATGAAGGTATTGAATAAGATGGACTTTGGGTCTCGGTGGATGGAGTGGATGTGGCAGTGCATTTCAACTGCCAAATTCTTTGTTCTGGTCAATGGGGTGCTAGTAGGCTTCTTCTTGAGCACCAAGGGGCTGCGTCAAGGAGATCCTCTTTCTCCTTACCTTTTTGTCTTGGGAATGGAAGTGCTAAGTGCACTTATAAGAAGGATTGCTGATGGGGGTTTCATCTCAGGCTGTAGATTTCAGGGGAGAGGAAGGATGGAGATAAATGTCTCCCACTTACTCTTTGCTGACGATACAATCATATTCTGCGAAGCAAGGAAAGAGAATCTAACCTTTTTAAGCTGGATTTTGGCTTGGTTTGAGGCTGCGTTCGACTTAAGGATCAACCTGGCCAAAAATGAATTAATTCCAGTTGGTAAGGTGGAAGAGATTGAGGAAATGGTAGTGAAGTTAGGGTGTAGGGTGGGGTCTCTGCCCAATGTCTACTTGGGGTTGCCCTTAGGAGCTCATCACAAGGCTCCTTCTATGTAGGATGGGGTGGAAGAGAGAATGAAGAGAAGATTAGCTTTGTGGAAAAGACAATATATATCCAAAGGCAAGAGAATCACCCTCATTAAGAGCACGCTAGCTAGCATGCCGATTTACCAATTGTCCCTCTTTCAAATGCCCAAGATTGTTGCAAGAAGGCTTGAAAAATTACAAAGAGACTTTCTTTGGGGAGGGGGAAGCCTGGAAGGAAAGTCCACTTAATCAAATGGGAGGTCGTGTGTGCTCAAAAGGAGAAGAATGGTCTAGGCATAAGGAAGATTGTCCTTTTGAACAAGGCCCTGCTGGGAAAATGGATTTGGAGATTTGCCTTTGAAAAGGACAATCTTTGGAAGAAGGTGATTTTGGTGAAGTATGGCCAAGAGGGTTTTGGATGGAGGACTAATGAGGCTCGTGGGACGTTTGGAGTGGGGGTTTGGAAGGAGATTCTGAAGGAGGCAAACTAGTGTTGGGATAACATAGAGTTTAAAGTGGGTAAAGGGACTAAAGTCAAGTTCTGGACTGATCATTGGTGTGGCAATGCAGCGCTGTCCCAAAACTTCCCTCAGTTATTCGTCTTGGCGGTCCATAGGAATGCAACGGTTAATGAAGTGTGGGACCCTAGTTTTTGTCAAGGAGGTTGGAGTCTCAGATTCTCTAGAGATTTTAATGATTGAGAGCTGGATTTGATAGGAGATTTGCTTAATATGTTGAGGGACTTCAGGATATCTTTAGAGGAGGATTCGGTTTTTTGGAAAGGTGGGGGAAGTGGTATTTTTGGGGTTAAGGATGCTTATAATCTGCTGGTTGCTCCAAACGATTTCGCTTTCTTGAAAAAGTGCATTTGGGTGGATAAGGTTCCGATTAAAGCTGTTTTTTTTGCTTGGGAGGCCACGTGGGGGAAGATTCTCACCCTGGATAGGCTTAAAAAACGGGGGTGGCAGCTCCCTAATTGCCGTTTTTTGTGTGGTTGTGAAGAAGAAATTGTAAATCATATTCTTTTACACTGTATAGTGGTCAAGGTCCTCTGGGAGATCGTCCTTGCCTTGTTCGGGATTCAGTGGGTGTTCCCAGAGACAGTTAAAGAGATGTTATGCAGTTGGAGGGGCCCTTTTGTGGGGAAAAAAAGGAAAAAGATCTGGATTTCCATTCCGTTGTGTATTTTTTGGACGGTCTGGAAGGAAAGGAATAGATTAATTTTTAGGTGGGGGTGGTTCTTAGCCATACAGAAGCTCAAAAATTCTTTTGTATGTAATTTGTAGAGTTGGGTTAGGGTGTATATTGGAGAGGAGTCCTCTTCGCTCTTAGGCTTTTTGGAGTGGCTAGCGTCCACTTAAGGGCTGGTGAGGTTGCTTGTTTTTTGCGTTTTTAGGTTTAGGCTGCTGTGTATACGCCTTGTATGTTTGTGACTTTTTGCCTTTTTAATCTATTTTGTGCTTATTTATCCAAAAAAAAAAAAAATTTATCAACTTGTCCTTTGTTTTAGATAAAATATTGTTAACACCTCATGATGATGCTTTTGATGCTGTTTGGATTCTTATGAATAAGTTGTTTATCTTACAGGCTGATCTATCAAGCCTACCCCATGACATCAAAAACATTGAGGAGAAGGCTCCATCATGGAGATGTTGATGGAAAAAGACATGAGCATTTAGAGACATCGGGTTTGGATGGTTTAAATGAACCTTTACTAGGCAATTATGAATATGATGATAAAGATTCAGAGGTGAGCCCTTTTTTTGGTTGTTTGAAACACTGTTGGTTGATATGGTTAGAAGCTTTGTTTTAATATTTTTCTTTGTTTTATTTGATTGATATTTTGCTACATCTTAGGGGCCTGTGCTTAAAGACCTCTGGGATGATGAACGAAGGAAGGAGCACCAACACTGGACGATATTATTTTCCCATTTGATTGCAGAATGGGCACAATGGTTAGGTGTGTATCTTTTTTAATTTATAGGGAACAAGATTTTATGAAGGGAAAAGGTGGCTGTCCCCTCATTTCTTATGAAAGGGACGAAAGAAAAGAAACTATGAGTGCCTAACACCTAATAGCATACTCAAGGAAACACAAAATCTTGGTCTTCATTTATGTGGTTTAATATTTGTAAGACTAAAGAATATAATGCTAGGTCCTTTAATTGGTACTAGATCTTCTGGTAGTCCCAATATGGTTGCTTCAAAACTTGGTTTGTACTTGATGAATACTGGATTATTTACATTTAGAAGAGAGAATGTGACCAATAAGAATGAGATATAGTGTGGTGCTAAGATTCATTTTTTTGGGAGAAAAGAGAACAGAGAGACTACCTGCTTCCTTCAATAGAGGTAAAGTGGTAGAGAAGAGAGTGTGAAGGAACAGAGTGTGTGTGAAGACCTATGTAGTGTTTGGTCTGTAAAATGAGGTATTACTAATGGTGTAAGATGACATCAGGGCAACCACTACTGGTCCACCCAATGTTAAAAAAGTATAAGAATAATAAAGAAAAGGAGTGACATGCATGCATCTCAGGTAAATTCCTAGGTATGCTTAAATGCACTTGGCCTGATCCAGGCAGAGGCTCTCCTCATGTGTCTTTTTAGTATTTGAGCATTTTTTAGTAGCAGTAGTTGGAAAATCTCACTACCCTTTTAGATCTTTGGTTGGCTGATAAATGTCATATTGGTCATTGTAGCTAATGTTGTTATAGGTTCTGGAACGCTCCTTAAACGTCTTTTGCCCTTTGATTCTACAACACAAAATGGTCAAAGCAAGAAGATATTGCCACCTTCACTAAATCCTTTACAGGTATATTCTATTGTCTAAATTTATATTTGCACTTTGCCATGATTTATTGTATCTTCTAGACAAAAGGAAATTTTAATTTATTTGTAACATATATATGCATAAATGAATCTTTTTTATTTTGTCAAATGCTTCTCATTTTATATGTTTACAATGATTGTGCAAAACAAATTTATTTGTTTTCTTTGCTTTCTTAAGACACAATTGCTTGTGTTATGTGAAGGAAATGGGCGTGCTTAGATGGTGGCTAGGTGTTCCAATGCTACTGCCATATGAAAAATGGTGGTTTCAGTTGGTTAGGTCCCTAATCACAAGGACCTCTATTGTGGCACTTGGTAAGAGATCCCTAGTGGTCATTTTTCCATATGGTTTATGCTTACCAACCTCAATTTTCAATGAAGGAAGGAGGTGGTACATGGAGTGAATGTAGAAAATCATGAAAACATGTTTATGTGTGTTTTTCTCTAGGATGGATTTTTAAAGTATTGGAATGTAAATGCAAAAACAGAAAATGGGAGAAAATTAAAAGGACTTTAGTGCCCTGTGTTACCTCTGATGAGTCTCATGCATGCAATGTGACCTATGTCTTGGATTGGTGCCATAGTCATAATGACACTATTGTCCTCAGCTTTCCCTTTATTGCTTCGACCAACCTAGGTTATGCTACAAGATAGGCTTGTCCTCTTAACTAGGATTGACAATTCGCGTTGGTGGGTCGTGTTTGTATTGTGTCAAAGTCTAATCATTCAACTACATAGGTTAACCCAATCCCAATACAAATGATATTCAGGTAAAAAACATAAACTCAAATACCATCTAATTATTAAACAGGTGACACGTTGTGTAATCCATTTAACCCATTTAATAATTAGGTCTTTCTATTTAGTAATGAAGTTGAGTTAGGTCTTGCTTTAGTCTATATGATTAATATCTCAACCAAACGTTTATCTTGCCTATAAAAAAAAAATATCTCAACCAAACATGTTTATGATTCAATTTACTTATTTATTTAAAACCAAATTTAAAATGAGTCAAATTTGGGTTAAGCAGTTTAAAGTTGTAATTAGGTTAATTGACACAATTATTAAATGGGTCAATTTGGGTCAAATGTGTATCATGTTGGTTGACCTAACTAATTTATTCTAATCAGCAATTATTGTGCTCCTAACCAAGGAGCATATATGACATGATGTCCATCAAATTTAAAGGCTTCGGTAATTCTAAGAGAGGGATAGTGTTGTGGCAAGCTGCGAGCATCGCTCTAATTCGGGTTGTGTGGTGGGAAAGAAACGCAAGGATTTTCGAGGATAAAGCAAGGAATTCAGAGTTCCTTTGGGACTCTATTGTTTTCCTTGCTTCCCTTTGGGCTTTCTGTTCCAAGGCATTTAAGGGGACTCCCCTTAATGTGATTCAACTAGATTGGATAGCGTTGTGTACTCCATAAGGATTGGTCCTTAGAGGGAGTTCGTTTGTTTTATGTGTATTTTCCTGTAATTTAGTTGTCTTTGGTGGGAGGATTTCTCATCCTTCTTCTTGTACTTCTTTTTTCTATTAATATATCTTTGTGTCGTTTCCAATCAAAAAAAAATTATTGTGCTCGTTTTTTTAAAATAAAAAATTTATTAGACACATTCTTTGAGATGAATTTTTAAGTTCAAGTGAAAGACAAGAAATCTTTCCAAAAACACAAGGGATGCTAAAAAAGGAAGAGGGAAATAACCACCAAGAACATCAAGGTAGAGATACATACCAAGGATGAAACAAGAGCATGGACAAAATATAGAAACAATGTGTAACTCAAGGGTAAAAAATCCCCTGCAAAAGAATTCATCTTTTTGATTCCATGTTCTACTAATTGATCTACAACATCGTTAGCTAAACACAGGGCCAAGAGAAGGAACAAGCCAAGTTACAAGCTAGATCTAGAATTTGACGAAGACACATGTTGTATTTGCCAAGACCTCTCTCTGATTTAGACCATCATGAGATCTTCCACCCATAAATTGAATAAGATCTAAAGCTCTCCTACCGCAGTCATGTGGTCTATAACCTGGCTCCATCCCAGC
This sequence comes from Vitis riparia, assembly GCF_004353265.1. Taxonomy (NCBI): domain Eukaryota; kingdom Viridiplantae; phylum Streptophyta; class Magnoliopsida; order Vitales; family Vitaceae; genus Vitis; species Vitis riparia. The sequence continues at coordinate 1,322,056 of NC_048438.1, read as the reverse complement.
CCTCTGATACCCCTTATGCCCCTTATGGCTCACATGTCCTCTGAGTTGAGTTCATTTCTGCTCTGAGTCAACTCAGGATTTGCTTCTTGTAAGATGATGTCTTCTCCGACCACTGTTATTGTTGCTGTAATGATCCAAGCACCATCTGTAACTCTCAATATCATAGGGATCACTGCATTCTCCCTCACCTCAACCCTTAAGCGAATCTGGAGAGGTAAACAAATTTTGTTGTGTGTGTGTCAATCTCAATAACCCTTCCCCACCTATCAGCATCTGTAGCAAATGCTTCTCAGTCCACAAATGGAAAGGCACTGCTCTCACCTCAATCTACCCCCTTTGAAGTGATCCCAAAATTGCAACATTTACACTTGGATTCGGTCTATACACTTTAACCTTTTTCTTTTCATTCACTGGAATGAACCTTTTCTCATGCAGATATTTGGCTTTATCTGTAGACTCAACAAAGAAAATTCCTCATGACTCAGAGATAGGAGTAAAGAAAACTACCCCTTTCATCCCCAAATCTTTTGCTAAAGTTCTGCCTGCTATAATCCTACTCATAACTGCTACTAAAAGCTCACAAACCATAGCCCTTGCCCATTTCTTCATTGGTTCAAAACCTCCTTTGCTCGGTCCTTCCTCAGAATCACAGTGGAAAAACTGTGCTTGGGCATACCAAAAGCTATATTTTCCTTGCCATTTTCTATATCTGAATTCCTCTGGAATCCATTGTCTGATAGGGAAAAGAAATCAAAGACACTATGGTTTCTCTTACTATTTCCCAACCACTGCTTTTATGTCCTGAAATCACCACGAGAGTTGTTTTCCATCTTGTTATGAACTTTGTGAGTGACAAACATCTATCATTAGGACTTATCATTGCCTCCAAGAGGTGCTCTCTAGTCTTACCTCTGTATTTGCAGTTAAAAGTGATCTGTCCATCTCTGAGGCCTTCTTCAAATGGTTCAAGAACCAACCAATCTCTTCTTCCTCAAAACCCACAGAAAAAATAGCTCCTTAAGGATGGTCTGTGAGTACCACCCATGGCCATCCATTCTCTCTGACAAACCTTACTTCAAAAGTTCTCTCCTCAATGCAAGTTCTTCTCCAGCTGCTAGGTTTTCTAGAAAGTTGCTAGGTTTTCATAATTGGGCATTCTTACCATCTATTGCCTTGCTGGTGGCTTCCTGATCATGCGGGACTTAGAAAACTGGAGGAGGTGGGGGCATTCTTCATCTTGTGCAAATTCAGATAATTGGAGGATGGTTTTTTAATGGGTTTTCTTGGATATATACGAGTGAGTGGACAACCTGAAAAATGATTTAGTGTGTGGAACTTGGAATGGTAAGAGGAATGATTTAGTGAGAAACTCAGAATGGTAAGAGGTTTACAAAAGAATCCTGGGCCAGCAGGGGTTAATTTCAATATTGTCAACAGTTAGGTTTGGTATAAATCAAAATATGTGTATCTTTTTATTCAATTTTTTTATGTTTGTTTGGCATACATTGGGGGTCCGCATCCTAACAATTAAGTTTTTAGGCAAGTTGGTAGCTTAATATGATATTAGAACTATGGTTAACTAGAGGCCTAAGTTCAAGTCTCTTCTATTGTTTATGTGCCCATCTATCATCTGTAGTCTTTAAGTGCTAATTTGTCTCCATGTGTGGGTATTGGGCTGCAGTTAGAGAAATGCTTAGCCTGGTTGACATTGTAGGCTTATATTCTAATAGTTTAAACTTTTAGGAAAGTTGGTAGCTTAGTATTTTATATATTAGAAATAAATGTGTAGGAGAACGGGTTTAAATAGGAGACACTCTTTCTGAGTTCAATTGATAAATTTGTTTTTTGATTTAAATTTATTTATTTATTTATTTTTGACATTATCCTATTTGTTTTCGTTTTCTTTTTCATTTATTCCCTTTCTGTGGGTGGTCCATGTATATCCCTGTGTGCATGGGTTTCTCTACCTTTGATGAATTTCATGACCTGTTCCTCTTTGTTTAACATATAAAAATTTTTGGTTCAGGCACAACTGGGCTGTAACTTAAAGTGGAATTGCTTTTGTTGCTTGCTTTTCTATGATAAATAAAAGTAACTGCATAATCAAGAATTAACCATGCAACTGGAAGGAAATAAATTATTTGGGTCTAATCTTTGGATTGTTTTCCAGACATTATTAAATTCATTTGCATTTTGTTTGTTACACTTTACAATTGATATGCACAGTTGTCATTTCTCTCTTTAATAGGTTTATCTTATTGTATGTTTTTGTAAAATTGAGGGTCACTCGTTATCAGCACTCTAATTTATCTGTGATGCTGTAAATTGAGTTTTTACTAGGAGGAAAGACTCAGAAATATGCAGCAAAGACTGGAAGTTCCTTTTGATGGTTCTTGCGTGGAGCATCAGGTAGTTGCCATCTGATATATGTTTCCAATCCTTCTGATTGTTCAGCTACCTATTGTTTATATTTTTTTAGTTCTTAAAATTGAGATTTGTTCCAGTTAAAAATGCATTTTTTTTTTATAGGAAACGACAAAGGAATATATTGATAAAAAGAAGGTACAAATAGAGTTAAAAATGCATAGTGAAAGCATAATTGTAAAGAGAGAATATACAAATTTGTTCCAGTTAAATTACATGTGCTGCCATAAAATGTGATAGATATATTTACCTGTTCATAAAAGATGGACATTATACAGACCTTTATCATGTTCTTTTGTATCCCTTTTCTGTGTTGTATAAATGCATTCTTGGAATCGTGCTGAGCTTTCCATGACATACAAAATCCAGATGCTGACATTTGCTGTTTCTTTGAATTTTTTGAACGATCTTTATTTATGTGCTGCTTGTCAGGCATGTGCAGAAAATCATCTCAGGTGTGATAGGAATACATTTAGACTCCAACGTTGGTTTCAGAAAGATACATGTTGAGTACATGATGCCTATAGGTGTATCTAAGAGTGGTTTTCAGATAGAAGATCATCAATTGGACGTTCCAGAATCATGGACCTGTCACTTATTTTAGAGACACTACTATAGATCTTATCATTTTCTTTAATCAGTGAACTTCCAGATATCCATATCATGGTTCATCTATATGTATGCATGTGATACTCACTAGAAATGGGTTCATTGATGAAATGCATAATAGATGTTCAGAGGGAAAAGAAGCACTAGTTAGAGAAAACAGGATTCTTTTTCCCTATTCTAAAGTTCAATGAATTTATCAATTGATTTGCAGGATGCACTTAGAGAACTCTGGAGCTTAGCTTATCCTGGTAGGGAGCTCCCCTCTCTTAAGTCAGAGCTCTGGAAGGAGATGGGTTGGCAAGGTACTGATCCTTCGACAGATTTTAGGTGGGTAGAGGACTATACATAAACATCTGGTATTTACAGACTTCTCTCATGTTCATGTGTATTAATGTGAATTTGGTCACACACATTTTAGGGGTGGCGGATTTATATCATTGGAGAATCTTATCTTTTTTGCCAAGAAGTATCCGGTTTGTTTCATGTTCTTTCTTTCCTTTTCCTTCAATGACATCACTTGAATTTTTTCCCCCTCATTTTAAGTCATGAGTATTTGGAGAACAGTCTGAGTGGTTTAGTAGTTGAGTAGGTAGAATAAGGTTTCTTTGAGCAGTTGCAATGCCCTAGTCCATGTTCCAGAAGGTGTGGCTATGATCTTGGAAAAATCAAGTATGGACTGGTTGAATATAAATTAGTCACTGTTACAAAAGTAGATCAGTGAGAGCTTTAAAATTCAAAATTGCATAAAAATGCACATAGATTTGGTTCCTTTTATGTTTTGCATGATATAAAACTTTTGGAGCGTACTTTGAGATGACTAACATTCCAAGAATCATTCCTAGGTGTTATGGCAGGAGTGAGTATCATGTGGAGCACAAAGCTGTTTCATAAGTCTATCAAACTACCATTGTCGCACAAGAATCCTACTAATAGAAAAATAATAGCAAATACTAGATGCACAAATTTTTATCCTTCTGAAACAACCACTCAATGCTTTCATCCATGTCATGACATATCATATCATAGCTTCAAATTTTTGGATGCTCTAGTTTTGTTCACAACTAGATGCCCAAAAGAGTTAAGCTAAGAACTTCAATGAATCACTGCATATTTGGTATTTAGGGATACTTATGTACTTCGTTATTCTGCTGTTAATAATTATTGGTCAGTTAAACAATTTATATAGTGTAGTGAACTTCAACAATCAATGAGGATCCTAAAGAATAAAGAAGGTAATGGAATTGGTGGCTTCATGCTTGCCCTGTATTGACCAATGGATTCAACTATGACTTTGAAACTCGGATTAGCAGCCATATGAAATGATATTGCAGCATCACATATTCCTGTCTCTATATGCATGCATGCTTATTCTCTCGCCTCTTTCTTGTAGTCACTAGTCATCACTCATTGTCATTTGTTTTATCTTGCTATCCTTTCTATCTTGATTACCACCTCTGAATTAGGAGTAGAGGATGCATTCATAGACCTTTTCAGGTATTTTATACACACTTTTGCATTTTGATTGCCTCCAAATTACATCTCTTGCTTTGATGCATCTTTTTTTATTTTTTTATTTTTTTTTATGGTTACTTGCCTACAAAAATTGCATGGAAAAAAATCTACATCTTTCAGGTTTTCAAAATGTGCATACTTCAGTTGCGGATCCTTTCTCAAATCTTTAGATGCCGTTTTAACTTCCTAATGTTGAATATGAATGACAACAGAAGTCATAAAAGCATGGAGAATTACAAACTAAGATAAAATCAAGAGAGATCTGAAACAGAAAAATGCCTTGATGATTTTCTCTACAATATTTTTTTGATCAGAAACAAAATATATTCATTAAGATGAAAAAGTTATAAGTTAAGGATGAAAAATTGTTTGAGCATAATCATGCTGGCTGGTGCTCTGAGCTTGATAAAAACCTTGCTTTTAGAATGACTTTCCCTCATAGGGCATCATATAACAGATTTATCTCAATTTCTGGTGTAACATTCTCCTTGTGTCTAAGTGTTGTCACTGTTCTAACGGTAATCTGGATCAACTCATCTGTTTTTGTTATAATTCTCTTTCTTCTTCATATATGAGTTTGTTTCAATGTATCCAAGTTGGTACTGTTGTTCTTCATCCACATTTGCTGGGGAACGCTTCTTAGAATTACATTGCAAATGTGTATACATTACTAATGGTAGGAGATATTTCAAGTTTGAGCATAACCATGCTGGCTGGTGCCCTGAGCTTGATAAATTATTTACTATGATAAGGATTTAGGGTCGACCACAGACATTGGTGCTTCTTTGGGGTCAGCCTTTTCCTAGCTTGATAAAAACCTTGTGCCATCTTGTAATGTTGGAGAAAAACAGGCATAAAACAATCATGTCAATCCAAAGGATTCCAGAAGGGGAAGACAACTTCTAATTGAAAACTTGTTTGCATTTCATATTTCCTCTCTCTCCTTGTGACACTCTGTACTCTCTCTCTCTGTCTCTCCCTCCTGTTAACACTCTGTTCTCTCTCATTCCCTCATTAACATTCTGTTCTCTCCCAGTCCCTTATTAACATTCTGTTCTCTCCCGTTCCCTCGTTAACACTTTGTACTCTCTCTCTCTCTCTCTCTCTCTCTCTCTCTCTCCCTTTCCCGTTACACTCTGTCCGCTTTCTCTTTCCCCCATTAACACTTTGTATGCTCGCTCGTTGCCTCCCTCTCTCTCACTGTTGCACTCTGTATGGCTTTAATAAATTGATTGATATGTACTTGGCTCCATATATCAAGTCCTTAACACCTATTTTCTTTTATGTTGTGTGCTTACCTCCATAAATTGGGTGCTTAACCCTGTCCCCTAGGTGGGCTCCTTGTGAATGTTTGCCTACATTTAATTACACTTCCCAAGCAACAAGGAAGACCACGCAAGTATATATTACTACAAATGACATTTTTTATTCCATTGAACGTGGAGACATACTTTCTCTCCTTTTTCTTCAACAGGATACATTCCAGAGGTTGTTACACAAACTTGATGGAAACAGGGCCGATTGGGAGTATCCCTTTGCTGTAGCTGGCATCAATATTTCTTTTATGTTGATACAAATGTTAGATCTTCAATCAGGTAACATTAATTTCTAAATTTGAAAGTTATTTGATGTTTTATCATGCTACTTGCTCTCTTTTTATGGTCAATGATCGAAAATACGCGATCAAAATATTGAACATTTCTGTGGTTGTGCCACATCCAACTTCATATTTTGGATGCTTGCTTCCTGAAGCCCGCTCTTGATCATAGCTGAAATTCATATTGATCTCTTTTAAAAGAAATACCGGGCTATTGATTTTCTTTGTGTAAAAACACACTGGAATTTTCTCCATGCTAGTTGTTGTCATCGTTCTTGCAGGAAAGCCAACTTCTCAGGCGGCAGTCCGGTTTTTACAGCTACTTGGCGAAGATGAAATGGCATTTGACAACCTCTTCTGTGTTGCCTTTCAAATGATGGATGCTCAGTGGCTTGCAAAGCACGCTTCGTATATGGAATTTAATGTAAGTCATCCCAACAAACCATATTTTATCCCCTGATTTCTAACAGTTTAATGCTTTTGGAATTGCAGAAAACGATTTGAGACTTGTTTGAAATTGAGAACTGTGTTTGGAACAAAAAATATTTTTTAAACTCAGAAAATAGGTTTGACAGACTTTATTCAGAAAACAGTTTTTTGAAAATTTGTTTTGAAAACATGATTTTTAGAATAAATTGAGAAAACAATTTTTCATGATTGAGTTTTCAAGCAGAATTTTATTCTTGCCAGCAATTGAGAACCATTTTTAGAGTTGTCAAAAAAACATCGTCGAATAGATGCTTTATTCTCCATTTTGGTTGTTTTCCGCAGGATGTTCTAAAGTCTACCAGAACACAACTAGAGCGGGAGCTTGAGCTTGAAGATGTCTTCAGTGTGAGAGATTTACCAGCATACAACATGTTGAGAAGATAGTCCGATTTGGGTTCGTTTAGTTCATCACTCCTATGCAATTTCATTTTTGAACTCTCTAATCGTCATTACAGAAACTAATCCACCTACCAAATCTTTGGTACCAAAACTGAAATTTGTGTTTACAGTTGGAATGAAATGTGGTTGAGTCCACCATTCAACAATAAAGTGGTTCAGAACTAATTGATAAACAGAGACCCTAATGGGATGTTTGGTCCTTGGTAAAAGGATTAAAGACAAGAAAACTAGAATCGAGGAAAATGATTGTGGAAAATTAAATATAATTCAAATTAATTAAAAATTTATGTATTATTTTATATAAGAAAAAACAAATGAAATGAGTTTTAAAGAAGTATGTGAAAATAATTTATTTATTTATTTATTTATAATATATTTTTTAACAAAATTTATTGTAATGTGTACAATAAAGCATAATTTGGATATAAAAAAGAAAAAAAGAAAAAAAAAGAAAAAAAAAGGGAATTGCATGGAAAATAATAACTTCAATTTGATGACCATGACATTTATATGTTTAAATGATAAATAAGCAAATTAGAAATAGTAAAGCTGTCCTATCTCAGTCAATGTTTTACACCTCAACCTTTTCAATTCTCGTCTCTTAAGCTTTTAACACTTTTCAATAACAAGTGTATTTTTCTTTTAAAATTATTGTTTATTGTTCTGTCTCAACAACTTGGCCACTGCACTTCATGAAGATAAAAAAAATGCACCCAAATTTAATTTTATTTTTTTCCTTTTTTTTTTGCTACAAGTTAGGTTTTTTTTAGATATATATATATATATATAAAGTAGAGAGAAAAATGCAATGATAATTCACGTGAACACTTAACATCATTTATCATAGTCACTAGGATAACATGTTAAAAAGAAATAGTAAGGATTCACGTAGGTTATGTTTGTTTATTGAGAAAATACGAGGGAAATAAAAAAAATAAAAAAAAAATAAAAAATAGATTCAAAATTAATAAAAATTTTTACATGTTTTTTTAAATTTATTTCACTTATTTTTTTCAAGATTAAATAATTTTAAAATTCATAATTTTTTATTATATTTAATTTTTTTTCATTTTTTTTTATAGTGAAAACCAAACATGAAAAAACAGTTTTCTTTAACATGTTTTTTTCACATGCATTTTTAAAAGATGAAAATGACACAGGCGTATGTATGTACAAAATGTACAAATCACATTTAATTTTGGTTCTTATTTTTCCATGTTTCTCTTTATTGAGAATATACTTAGGAGTTTGTTTTTATACTTTATAACTTTGACTCAAAAGTATTTCTTTAAAAAAAATCCATTAAAGAAAGATGTTTTTGTTTAATATCTAAAAGGAATTATTTTTATTTTTATTTTTTTTATAAAATTTCTACAACAATAATCTTATTCACAATTTTAATAAGATGAATAAGTTTCAATCCTCTTCCAAAAAGCTTTGACCAACCATGAAACTTTATTAAGGTTTTTTTGATAAGTTTTTTTTTTAATTCTTAAAAATAATTAGGTATAGTAAAAGCAAAATTAAACAAATTTTAATCGACTAGATCGATTCATGTTTAACACTTAAAAAGTTTTATCAATGTAGACCCTTCATTTTGTCTATTTAGTACATGTCTTTAAATTCCCTTCCAATATTCCACAGTGTTTCTTTGATGGACCATTACTACTCATGTAGCTTATCTTTTTTTAGCCACTTTGGATACTTTGGTTGAGGGGTTTATCCGGCTCCACATTATGACCTTGGTTGCCCTTCAAGTTTAGATTAGGCTTCACTTAGATGCACTTAAGGTTAGACTTAGTTAGACCCATCTAGTCTCACCCTAGGCCCGTATTAGGTATACCTGGCCCATTAGACACCCTAGGCCCATTAGGCACCACCTTGGCCCATTTAGGTCACTTAAGCCCATTTAGGCACACTTGGCCCAATAGGCACTACCTTAGGCCCACCTAGGTCACTTAAGCCCATTTAGACACCTAGGACCCATCTAGGCCCGCTTAAGCCCACTTGGCCCATTGGACATTCTTAGCATGACTTGCATGGTTGCATGGCTTGTGTGGCTCATTTTATTTATTTATTTATTTTTATTTTTATTATCAATCACTTTTATTTAATCATTTATTATGTTTTTATTTATTTATGTATTTTAATTTATTTTCATTATTATCAATCATTTTTATTATTTAGTTATTTATTATTCTTATTTATTAGTTTATTATCTTGTTATTTATTCATTTATCTATTATTATTATTTTATCATTCTCCAATTTATTTATTTAATTTAATAATTTGAAATTTTTATGGAAGAAGTCTACCAATGGAGAAGTTTTGAAAACGGTAAGACTATTTAGATTATATGCATGGATTGTAGGTGATATGCATGGATTGGTATAGTTTGAAATTTAAAAAAGAGTTTTACTGGTGCATAAGATAAAATTTGGAGAGAGGAAGACTCCTCACGTAGAAAGACTGCTATTTGCTATAAATAGCTCTAATAGATGGGTTTTAAAGGGCAGGGAAAAATAGAGGAGATTGGGAGACTGTTTTGATAGAAAGATTGTTTTCAGAAGAAGAGATATAGAAATTTGGGGAGATTGTTTTTCAGAGGGAGGACTTCTTGGATGGTTTTCAGAAGGTAAGCGAGAGGAAAAGGCTAAGGGAGGGCCACAAGCAAAGCAAAGCAAAGCAAAGGAGAGCAAAAACAGAAAAAGGAGTCGCAAAGTGGAAGCAGCCGCACCGACGGAAAAGAGGAAAAGTTTGGAGCATGGGAGCAGCTACACGATTCTTGGAGAGAGAGAGCACCATTAGAAAATTTTCGGAGCAGCCACACAATTCCGGGAGTGAGAGAGCACCATTGGAGAATTTCCGAAGCAACCGCACAATTCCGGAAGTGAGAGAGTACCACACGATTCTGACAAGTAGAGAGGTGCAGCTGCACTGTAGAGAAAAGGAAAAAGGATACATCCACGCACCATCAATTATGGCTTCTGAACAAGCTCCAAGTTGGGTAATCAATTTTTGACAACTCACAGGTTAGTAATCTTGTTATTTTTTATTTATTTATTTTTGTTTGTTGAACTTTAAAGATCAAGTGAGTGTAGAAGGAGATTATGACAGGCTATGATGGAGTTAATGACTTTTCTTGAACTAAAAAATATTTATATAATCAAATGTATTTAAAACAATATGGTCGGTAGTGAGAGGCGTCAGTGGGTGATGTTTGTCTGCAATTCCAAAAAAATAAAAACTGAATGAGTGGAATAAATGCATGATCTGCGTGTAACAAGATAGTGGCTTTAATTGATTTGTTTATTTATTTATGTATGAACGAAATGAATGTGTCTAACATAAATGGATGTTAATGGATATCTTTTTTTAACTCTAAGAACTAATGGTATGAATTTTATAAGGTGTGAAATGTGGCATATTGCAGGATGTTGATTTGTGAATAAAAAAATTTTGAATCCATGAAGGTATGTTAGTGACTTGTTGGCTTTGAAAGAAACAATAATAAGAAATTGAAAAGTTGATTTGAAAATTCCATTTGAGAATGTAGCTAGTTACAGAATATGTTAGTGGGATGAGATTGTTGAAAAAAAAAAAATCCTATGAATGCGTGTAGAATATATGAGTGCCATGTTTTTTTGTTTTATTAAAAAGTATCTAATGGATTTATATCAGATATATTAATAATTGTTTGAATAAAATATAAATCAACCAAACCCGAAGCACTAAAGTTGGGAGAAATTGATACTTCTTCCTAGCACGACTTTTCTCTTGGCGAATTTTTGCTTGTATCTCTGATAATCTTCGACGGAACTGAAGAGGGTTGTGTCATACCTCGCCTTTCAGTGAGCCTCCGTCTGCTCAAGCTGAGATGACTCAGCAGGGCGCTTGCCCTGAGGCCTGGAGGTAGTTGTCTCTCTCCTAGGCGCCATCCAAAGAACGAAAAAAGAAGAAAGAGAAGTCCGAAGAGAGAATGAAACCAAACAAGAGAGAACGAAACCAACCCGAAGCCCTAAACGCATTGAGATGGAGTTGAACTTGGCTGATGCGCGCGGTTAGAGAAGAATCGCCCCCAAAGATGGAAACCCTAGGTTTCATATTGAAACCCTAGCCTCAAAAGTGTCCCAAAAGCAACTCCAGGGCCTTCAAACGGTCCAAGATCCAACCCAAAATGGTCTTTAGAAGCAGGTATGTGAAGATTTTTCGAGGAATGGTGGAGAACAGTGGATAAAATGAAGCGCGAGAGGCTCTTTAAATCCTCAGTCCTGACGAACCGGTCAACCGGTTGGTCAACGGTCAACGGTCAACAGTCAACAATCAACGGTCAATGCTTGGAATTTTTCCCTTTTTCTTGTCTCGTGATCCTCCTCCCGCCCTTTTTCAGTTGAAATCCCCAATTTTTTATGTCCAATGCCAAGGAAATTTTGATTTTTGGTCAAAAATTGACTTTTTTCCTAAGAGTATTTTTATATGATGCGTATGATATCAAATTCATGCAATTATAATGTATATTTAACAAGAATTCATTAGGCAATCATTTTATCATAGAGAAATCACCCCTAATTGTCTTCTAATATCGACAAATTGCTCTTCACTTATGGGTTTTGTAAAAATGTCGGCAAGTTGATCTTTTGTGCTTACAAATTCAAGTGTAATGTCACCTTTTTATGCATGGTCTCTAAGAAAATGGTATCTAATCTCTATATGCTTAGTCCTAGAGTGTTGCACAGGATTTTTTGAAATATTTATGGCACTAGTGTTATCACATTTAATAAGAACATGCTCAAAAAACAAATTGAAATCACTAAGTGTTTGTTTCATCCAAAGGATTTGTGCACAACATAAACCGATTGCTATGTATTCGGCTTCCGCCGTTAACAAAGCTACTGAATTTTGCTTCTTACTATGCCATGAAACAAGAGAGTGTCCTAGGAAATGACAAGTGCCACTAGTAATTTTCCTTTCAACCCTACAACCGGCGAAATCGGCATCCGAGAATCCAATTAATTCAAAGTTATCACTTTTGGGATACCATAAGCATAGTCCATTGTCCCTTTCAAGTATCTAAGGATTCGTTTTACAGCACTTAAGTGGGATTCTTTAGGACAAGATTGAAATCTAGCACATAAGCATATACTATACATGATGTCGGGTCTACTAGCGGTCAAATAAAGCAAAGAACCTATCATGCCTCTATACATAGTTGAGTCAATGGACTTACCTTTCTCATCCTTGTCAAGCTTGATGGATGAGCTCATTGGAGTCTTCATCGTTTTGGCTTCTTCCATGTTGAACCTTTTGAGAAGATCTCTTATATACTTTGCTTGATTGATGAAGGTTCCTTCCTTTAGTTGCTTGATTTGAAGTCCAAGGAAGAAGTTAAGTTCTCCCATCATGCTCATTTCGAACTCACTATAATTTGATCTTGTGGGTGATTGATGACAAACTTCCAATCTTTAGGAAGATCTTGGCTTGATTCACCTTGCAATTGTTGAGGAGGACGTAGTGCCAAAGGTGATTTTTCTTTCTTGGGATCCTCTATGATTTCTTCTTGTTGTCTTTTATCTTCAATTTGTAATTTTCCCATGGAGGTCTCCAAACCTAAATCATCATCAAAACTCTCTCTTTCTTGAAGAGAATTGTTAGATTCATAAAAAGTAAGAAGGATGGACTCCTCTACAACTATGGTTCTTTTGTTAAAAACTCTAAAGGCTTTACTTGAAGTTGAGTAACCAAGAAAAATTCCAACATCTGATTTTGCATCAAATTTTTCAAGATTGTCTTTAATATTTAATACAAAGCATTTGCACCCAAAGACTTTGAAATAGCTAATGTTGGGTTTCTTGTTTTTCCAAAGCTCATAGGGAGTTTTCTTAAGGATAGGCCTTAATAAAATTCTATTTAACACATAACAAGAAGTGTTAACTGCCTCGGCCCAAAAATATTTTGGTAAATTGTTTTCATTTAGCATGGTTCTAGCAATTTCTTGAAGAGTTCTATTTTTCCTTTCAACTACCCTATTTTGTTGAGGAGTTCGAGGAGCTGAAAAATTGTGGTTAATACCATGCTCATTGCAATAGTCTTCAAAATCAATATTTTCAAATTCTTTCCCATGATCACTTCTTATACAAGTAATTGTAAAACCTTTTTCATTTTGAACCTTGTTACAAAACTTTGAAAACTCATAAAAGGCTTCATTCTTTTGACTTAAAAATAAGATCCAAGTGTATCTAAAAATGCATAAGATTTTCCTCCAAGGCTTGGTGTCCTAGAGAGACCAAATAAATCCATATACAACAATTAAAAAGGCCTAGATGTTGAAATGAAATTTTTGTTTTTAAAAGAGTTTTTTATTTGCTTTCCCATTTGACAAGCTTCACAAACTTTGTCTTTTTGAAAATTTATTTTGGGAAGGCCTTTAACAAGTTCATCTTTGTTGAGTTAGGAAATGAGGTCCATGTTAGCATGTCCCAACCTCCTATGCCACAACCAACTTTGATCATGCATGCTTGAAAAACATCTATCATGACCATCATATTTTGAAATATTTATAGCATAAACATTGTCACACTTATGGCCCATGAAGATGATTTTATCATTTTGAATATCTTTGATGATACAATGAGATGCTTCAAAAATTACTTTAAAAACTTTGTCACAAAGTTGACTTATGCTCAAAAGATTATGTTTTAAACCATCCACTAATAAAACACTTTCAATAAGAGAGGGTGTGTCATTACCAATATTGCCTTGACCAATGATCCTTCCTTTTTCATTATCTCCAAAGGTAACGTATCCTCCATTTCTCTTTGTAAGAAAGGCAAACTTGGATTCATCCCCGGTCATGTGTCTTGAGCATCCACTATCCAAGAACCATTTATCCTTCTTTGAACCCTACAAAACAAAATTTAAATTGATTTAGGTACCCATATTTTTTTGGGTCCTTAAGGGTTAGTGATTTTAGATTTCTTAACCCAAACCTTTTTAGCTTTGGCATTTGAATTCTTTTAAGAATCATTTCTTAAGGGACATGTACTACTAATGTGCCCTTCTCTTTCACAAAAGTTGCAAGTGGTAGAAGGGCTTGCACTTGCGAACTCTTTAACAAAGTAGTTTTTAAAATACTTTTGATTTTTTGAAGATTTGAATCCTAGCCCTTGTTTGTCAAAAACACATTTTTGGCTAGCTAAGATAATTTCAAAAGACTTTTGTCCATAAGAGAAAATTGAAAGAGAGGAAGTCAACCATTCTTTTTTCTTTTTCAAAACTTCATTTTCACTTCTCAAAATCTCATTCTCTTTTTCAAGTTGAGTTTTAGATATTTCAACAATTGAGAATTTTTCTTTCACTTCTTCAAGTTCTCTTTCAAATTCTTGAATTTTATTTTTAAGAGAATTATTTTTCAAACTAAGTTTTTCAAAATCCTCATATAGTTCTTCAAAAACATCATGCATATCTTCATCACTAAAATTAGAGTTTACCTCATCAAGATCATCTATTGCCATGAAGCACATGTTTGCCACTTCTTTTTCCTTTTCTTCTTCGAAGGATTCTTCACTTTCACTCCAAGTGGCCATCATTGCTTTCTTCATTCTTCTCTTGGCTTCACTCTTGTAGAGAGGACAATCATATTTAATGTGTCCTAGTTTTTTGCATTTGAAGCATATCAAATCTCTTTTCTCCTCCCATTTCTCCTTGTCACCATGAGATGAAGATTCCTTTTTAGAAGAATCTCTTCTAGAGGTGAACTTTCTTCCTCTAAACCTTTCACCTCTCATGTATTTGTGGAGCTTTCTTGTGATGAGGGTTAAATCATCATCTTCATCACTTGGTTTTTCTTCTTCAACATCTTCTTCTTCCTTGGTTGTAGCTTTGAGGGCTATGCTCTTCTTCTTTTTATCTTCTCCCTCTTGTAACTTTTTTGCCAAATTGATTTCATATGTCATTAATGACCCTATGAGCTCTTCCATAGGCAGCATGGTCAAGTCTTTTGCTTCTTGAATTGCGGTGACCTTTGTATGCCATTTTGATAGGAGGGATCTCAATATCTTCATCACCTTTTCGGATTCCTTGTAGGTCTTTCCCAATGCTTCAAGACCATTGACAATATTGGTGAACCTAGTAATCATCTCAACAATAGTTTCATTTTCTTTCATTGAAAATAATTCATAGTTATGAACAAGTAAATTTATTTTTGACTATTTTACTTGATTTGTTTCTTCATGAGTTATTTCAAGCAACCTCCAAATCTCTTTAGCCGATTTGCATTGGCATATTCTATTATATTCATTTCTATCCATAGCACATTGCAAAGTAAAAACGGCTTTAGCATTTAATTGGAAGTTTTTTCTATCAAGCTCATTCCATTCTTGCTTGGGTTTTGGAACCAAAACTCCATCAACTAATTTAGTGGGAAAAGTTGGGCCATCTTTAATGACATCTCATACATCTAAATTAGTTGATTGTAAGTACGAAGTCATTCTAGTTTTCCAATAGGGATAGTCGGTTCTCGTAAAGAAAGAAGCTCTATGTTTTGAAAAAATTTCAGTTTGAGATGAGCTTAATGGAATAACCATTTTCCTCTTAGACGATTAAGTCTTAAACAAGAGGTCTAGCTCTGATACCAATTAAGAAAACAAAAGCTATGCTAAATTAAGGAAAACACCCAAAATAGGGGGTGAATTGGGTTTTTCAAAATTCTTTTCAAACACAACAAATTCAAGCACTATAGAAAAATAAAGAGATAGAGTTAGAGAATTCAAACTCGAGTTTTATAGTGGTTCAACACTTCCTTGCCTACATCCACTCTCCTCAATCTCCTAACCGAGTGAGGGTTTCACTAACTTGAAGTTTCAATCAAGTTTTCAATCTTTTTACACTTGGATTCCGAATCCAATGGGTTCTTACACAATCTCTTCAAGATTCAAACCTCTTGAAGGCTTTAACACTCAACTTTCACAAGAATGAACCTCTCAACCTAGCTTAAGAATAGCTCAAATACAAGACAAAGCTAGGATGACACACAAGAGTGCACTAAAGGATATGCAAGTGGTGATTTAATGCACTAAGAAAGAAATGAGAGCTTTTTGGTTAAGAATTGGTAGGTAGATAATTGATTGCAAGTGTTCTCTTATCAATAAATGAAGTGAAGCTCTCTATTTATAGGTTTCTAAGTTCGGGAGTCAAAAAAAGGCAAAAGGTAACCTCGACCGGAAGAGCTAGGGGTTGACCAAATCACTAGCCATTGGAGCATTTAATGCTTGACAGGTTACCATTGCCTATACTGGTTATCGACCGGACCTCGACTGGGAAGAGAAGGCTACTGGGAGAGAGAGAAGATTTTGTGCCCCCCTCGACTGGACCTTGACCGGACAAGGGCAACCGGTCGATCGGTTCCTCAACCAGTTGAGCCGGTTGGCCATAGCCTCGACCGGTTGAGCCTTTTGGCCTCGAATATTTTTCAATTTATTTCTTTTCTAACACTTAGACAAGGTCTTTAAGTGAATTAATATGTCAATTTTAAGTCATTTTGCCTAAGGTATATTTGGTAAAACTCGAGTTTTAAAGAAAAATGAAGTTTTAAATGATAAAACAAGTTTTCTAAGTTGCATGAAACGGTATGAAAAACCTAAGTGTACTCATGCATTCATCTCACATTCATTTCCTATGATCACAAATCTTCCAAAAGTCACGATCTTGTATTCAGTTGGTCATTTGATGAATTTTCAAATTTATGTTTGAGATTCTTAACCATTAAACCGATTAGTCACTTAACCATGGTTTGTTATCATCAAAACCCGATTAGGGGAACCCTTGGGCTAACAACCTTTATGCATATTTATGAACTAGATACCCAAATTCCTTAAAACAAACATGCTACCATAAAATAGGAGCTCGAGTAGGGACTACTAGGACCTATCAGAAAATACTGGCTCCTTATAACCCAATTTCAAAGTTGATTTAACATTCCACTAAATCAAATCAACTGCACTCTAATATCCTATGAAATTACAATGAGGCAAAATTTGGGTCCATACTTTACTATGTACTACATGTGAACTCCCTATGAACTAGTGTCTGTAATCTAACAAGATAGTGTTATCAACCTAATAAGATTACTTCTCAAATATTTGAATTACACATCCACCTATTATTTGATCAATTAATATAATCTACTTCCAAGGAGCATATGTCAAGTTTCTATAGAAGGAAATGTTATGACCATAGTTTTCTTGATTACATGTCCTTTGGATCACCTAAAGTGACACACTATCTCAATCTCATGAGATATCATAGTGCCTTTATTGAGAATATTTATTCCCACCAACCTTCATCAACAATGACCCAATCGATAGGTATATTTGAGCATATTAGGGTCTTACCTATTAGTCAAAGCCTTTTGTTGATTTTGGCAAAAACTCAATATCCTCTCAAGATTGAGAGTCCATGCAGTAAAGTAGCTTGGTGAATCATGATAACTAATAGTCTTATGTCATGATTCATTGTAGGTCTTGTCCATTATGCATCACATACACTAGTGCACTCACCATGGAAAACCCATCCCTATTACTCTAAATATCAAATATCCTAATGAGATGTAATATCTTCCTGTTTTAGGTGTATTTCATTATCACTTTTTCCAAGTAATGAGAATAATCAGATCTCAAGATTGAACGAGCACTATCAAATATTTGATATCTATACCTAGGTCATATTAATATAAATAGGATTCAAATCTTGCATAGATGGCAAAATGAACTAGAAAACTAGAACCAAGGTGTTTGGAGTGTTAGTACATATTGATCTGTATAGACCTTTTTGTGTTTATGCATGGAAAGTGTGGGTATTTCATCATTTTATTATAAATACTCTGGGTTTGGATATGTGTATTGGAAATTTGATGCCTTAGATAAATTCTTTGAATTTAAGGCAAAATCGAATTACCTATCAGGTGTACATATCAAGTCACTTCAATTAGATCGAGGTGGTATGCTTAATAAGTTTGATTCTTTCCATAGGAGCACATGATTATATCATAGTTATGTGTACCAAGGACTACATTGCAAAATGGAAATATGGAAATAAGATATCAAACTTTGATAGACATATTGAGCTCGATGATTGGTTTTTTGTCACTTCCTATATTCTTTTGGAGATATATCTTAAAAACCACGTAATACTTCTTTTTCCTAAGAAGTATATCAGTTTATGATATATCTAAGAGAATTTCAAGGGTCATTTGCCTTTATAGTCAAGATCATCAAGAGGTGTTTATTGATACAAATGTCAGATTTTTTATGAAGACCATATGATAAGGAATGAGATAAAGAGTGATATAGATTGGAATACACTAGAAGATAGTCCCATATTGGACAAGATACTATGGATTTGGAGGTATAGAGGCATACCATTTCTCATTTCTAGTACACAAGTACTTCATCATAATGGAAAGTTTATATACCATGAATTATGATGAAGTAGTGAGTAGTGAAGGTATGGTTAAAATCTTTATATTCTAATATAGTTTGAGTAACGTTAGAAGTACCTAGAGGGATAAAACTCATAGGCGTAAGTTAGTCTACAAGAGGAAAAAATGAGTAGATGGAAAGTTTGAGTTTTATGTGACTAGTTTGTTGCTAAAGGTTATAGTTTGAAACTTTGTTTCAACTATAGAAAACCTTTTCAACAGTACTCATACTCAAATTCATTGGAGTACTCCTATCTATTGCAATGCATCTCACTTATGAGATGCAACAACCAAACATTTTCATAACATAGGGTCTTATGTGTACAAGAAAATGTAGGGAAGCATGGTGGTACTCTTAGATCTTATAGGTAGATGACAATCTATTCATTGGGAATGATATAGCGATATTGTCATTAGTCAAGATTTGGTTGTCTACTTAGTTCTAGATAAAAATCTAGAAGAGGCGCAATATATTCTTGGGTTTAGGGTCCTTCAAGGCTGTAAAAATAAGAAAATTGCAGTATGTCTCCCACAATAAAAAAAAAAAATGGTAAGTACATGATGCAAGACTCCAAGAAGGGTTTTCTACCATTAGGTTTGGAGTTGTTTTTCTCAAAATCAATGTACTTGGACATCAGAGGAGAGAAATATGCCTTTGTAATTAGTAACCTTATGTATGCGATGCTTAAGTATTTGCTAGATCAAATATTTGCTTTACTATGGGAATAGTGAGTAGATATTAGTCATATCCAGTATTAGAGTTTTTGGTAAATGTCAAGCATATACTTAAGTATCTTTGGAGAACAAATGATTATATGTTTGTTAGTCTTTGTGAGGAGTTAGTACTTGTTAGGTACCGGGAATTAGACTTTCAATCTGATGAGGACTCTAGAAGTCTACCTATAGGTATGTGTATACTCTACGTGATTTTTATTGATTTTGAAGCAACAAAGGAAGTTATTTAGCTTAAGGGTTGTTCCCTTGGTTATACTATTTAAGATCCCATTTTTTTTATAATAGTGGGATAGTGACACAATCTAAAGAACCAATGTGCCACTAGAAGAGAAAACACGTAGAGAGAAAGTACTACTTATTTTGTAAAATAGTGAAGAAAGATGATGTGACTATGGAGTAAATTCTTTCTATAGTACCTAATCTGCTTTTGGGGCTAGTGAGAGTTTGTTAAGATTGAGCCTTTAAAAACAAGATATAATGTAACAAAGTTAGGATACAAGTCATGAGTTCCTTATAAGTAGATAAGTTATTCACAGTCAGTTTATGGATTTGGGCAATTAGTAAAGACTATAGTGTACCACATCCTAATTGGAAGGATAACTTGTCTTGGTTGTTAGGATAGGTTTCCCATGGTGAGTGCACTAGTGTATGTGATGTACATTAGACAAGACCTATAGTGAATCATGACATAAGGCTTATTGATTGTCATGATTCACCAAGTTACTATATTGTATGGACTCTCAACCTTGAGTGATATTGAGTTTGTGTCAAAATCAATAGAAGGCTTTGACCTATGGATGATACCTTAAAGTGATCATATGTCTCTATTAGTCACTATTAATGAAGGTTGATGACAATAGGTATTTTCAATAGAGACACCATAATATTTCATAGGTTTTAGACAATATGTCCCCCTACGTGATCCAAAGGACATGCGATCTAAAAGACTATGGCCATAACATTTCTTTTAGTGAAAAATTGGCTAATACTTCTTGGAGTTAAAGTATGTCAATCGACAACATAATAAATGGGATTTAAGAAATTTATAGTTCTCATCTTTTGCAGCTTAATTTCAACAGACTTAAGACAAATTATTCTTATTTCCAAACATTTTTTTATGCACGTTGATGATGTGGATTATCACTTGATGAATCCCATGACTTTCTTACTCCAAAGAATTCTTTGAGGAGTACTTTTGATATAAAGGATTGGAATAATCCTAAATATTTAAAGTTTTTACTCTAAGAAAAACATTTCTTTTGTTAATGGAAGTATGCCTTGGTTATAAAAAAACTAAATATTATTTTGGATGTAGACTAGTGATACTCCTACTAATACAAAAAGAAAATTATTTACAAGAGTAGTGACACTCCTTTATCTAATCCTCATTTCCTAGTGGGTATGCATGTAAACTTGTATCTCATTATAACTTGTCTTCATCTAACCTACCCAGTTGGTTTATACATGCACAAAATATGGAACATTTGGAAGTAGTTGACCATATTCTTTAGTACATAAATTTTTTTCCAGGGAAATGGAGGAAAGGCCTTAAAATATTGTTAGTAATTTAGATGCAAATTGGTTTTGTTCATCAAATGACCAAAGATCTACAATAGGGTTTTGTACATTTTTGGAAAGTAACTTGATACATGATAACATGGTTATCCATTACTCATATAAGGGTTGAAGTTGAATACAAATTAATGACTCAAACAAGTAGTAAACTGATATAAATTAAAAAATTGGTAGTTAAGTTGGGTTTTATAGTTTCATCTCCTTTCCACATGCAATAAATTCAAAAATTGGCAGTTAAGTTGGGTTTTCTAGTTTCATCCCCTTCCCGTGCACATATAAATTCAAAAATTGGTAGTTAAGTTGGGTTTTCTAGATTCTTTTCCTTCCCGTGCGCATATAAATTCAAAAATTGGTAGTTAATTTGAGTTTTCTAGTTTCATCTCCTTCTTGTATGCATATAAATTCAAATTTTGGTAGTTAAGTTGGGTTTTCTAGTTTCTTCTTCTTCCTAAATTCAAAATTTGGTAGTTAAGTTGGATTTTCTAGTTTCTTCTCCTTCTTGCGTGTATATAAATTAAAAAATTGGTAGTTAAGTTGGGTTTTCTAGTTCCATCTCCTTCCCGTGTGTAGGCATGCACATTGATGATCAAGCAACCATTACCTTTTATCTAATCCCATTTTCTATGAAGAGACAAAGCATATAGGTTATGTTTAGCTTCCAGAAAGTTTGATGGAAAAGAAAATGTAAAGGAAATAAGATAGAGAGGAAACGTAGAAAGAAAGAAAAAACCAAAGAAAAAAAAAAGAATTTAAAGTCTATACATTATTTTTATGTATTACTTTAAATACATTTTACTTATTTAACTACTCTATCTAAAAACTAAATAATTTTAAAATATATTAATTTTTTTTACTAATTTTAATAATATTTAACTTTTTTTTTTCATATTTCTTATGGTAAAACCAAACATGAGAAAATCATTTTCTTTTTAAAAAAATTTCTTTTCTTAGTACTTTTTGGAAATCAAACATAGCCATAGAGATTGACTTTCATTTTTTAAAAAAGAAATTCACAACTCAAGTGTTTCTTCTTCTTCTACAACTTTGTAGCTAAGTCGACTTATATTTTTATTAAAACTCTTTTATACATTATAAGTACCAACTTGAGAGAGAATATTAAAGACATTGTTAGTCACTATTATTGTAAATATAAGGTTATGTAATAGATAGAGTTCTTTTTATGTGATCATATGAGAACTCTGAAATTTTCTTGTAAATATAAGGAATCATTGACGGACTAAGATGTGAATAGTTGATTGGGATTTTCTTCTACTTATTTACGACTAGCATTAAATTCAAACCATTGCAAATTTAAGTAATACTTCCTTTAATATATAAAACTATATACTAAGAAATTTTCAATTACATCCTTTGGACCAAATTAAAAGTTCAAGTTTAGGCTTTAGGCTTTAAGATTTTGCAAAAATATGAAACCCTAAATCAAATAAGGCTAATATTTTTCTCTTCATACAAAGAATAATAATGCGATGTCTCAAGCATCTTGTGCATTAGCCTCGGCATCTGAGAAATCTTTTACAGTCCACTTGCTTATGCGAGCACGAGCTATAGATACCTACAAATATGTCAAGACACAAGCTTTATGATTCTATACATTTAATGAAAAAATTTGGCAAAAAAGAAAAAACAAGTACCTGTTTTTCCCAATCCGTTCTATACGTGATTATAACAAGCACAACAGTTTGAAGAAATGTTCCAATCAACATTCCAATCCAAACACCCTACATGACACACCCATTGAAAGGAAATATAGTTTAGTGAAGTAACAACTCACATCTTAATTTGTTCTAATAACTACAATTGTATAATGGAAAATTGAAGATCATATGACATATAGATCATAGACTATTTTAGTACAAGAGCATGAGAACTAGGTTAAGTGTATTCAAATTATCAAATTGAAACATAAACAGTAATTCTGAAGAGGGGGATTGAACCCGAGACCTCCCACTAAGTTCTAATACTATGTTGAACTACCAATTTTCCTAAAAACTTAAAACTTGTAAGATTTTGGTTCAATATGCATATCATGTTTCCTTAACAAAAATGAAAGTCGAGGTTAAAATCAAGTCATAATTCTTAAAGAACAATAATATTATTATACAAATGATTTTTACCCATATATAATATTTATTTGAATTCCATGTTTGGCTCTTTTTGAATTATAAATTATTTTAACAAAATAACCTAAATAGGTCTAAAAGCTTTTACTAATGTTGAAAACAAGTTTTTAACTTCTTAGAAGCCAATCCAAATGAGACATTAGTATTTAACTTTAAAAAGATAAATCTAGAAGACAATCTCGAGAACATGTGTAGTTTTGAAAAAAATGTTGACTTAATATACATCATTGGTCAATTTCCTAACTTCTTTGAAAAATATATAATGGGAGAATTTGATGATTCCTCTAGAAACTTTCTATAAGACTATGTTTGGTTCTCATAAAATATTTAGTAAAGAAGAAAAATGTTAAGAAAAATTATTTTATCATATTTGATTTTATTGTAAAAAATATAAAAAATAAATCAAATATAATTAAAATTAGTTAGTAATTTATATGTTTTTAAATTATTTAATACTTATATAATGGTGGAAAATAAGTAAAACGAGTATAGAAAACATATAAAAATAATTTATTAACTTTATATCTATTTTTTATTTTCATTCCCGTTTTCTCTCTTTTTTTTTTCTTTTCTATTTTCTCTCACATTATCTCTCAAATTTTCAAGGAAACCAAACATAACCTATATATATACTATTCCTCTACAAACTTTCTATATATGGATCACTACAAATCTAGCATGAAAAATAAAGAGAAGATGGATAACTCACTTTAACTTGAAGATGGAGGATATAACCGAGCACAGCTCCAATAGGTATTCCTATTAGGTAATAACTTGCTATGTTAACATATGCTACAATGCTTTGCCAGCCAGCCCCAACAGCAACTCCTGTCAAGATATTATACATCTACAATGGTTCACATCCAAATTATCCTTTCACGGCATCTTTTATACACTAAAAGAGATCAAGAATTTACCGGAGAGAACTGGTTGAACGCTGTTCAAAAGAATGGAGCAAGCCAATAGAGGAGACAGATCTGCTACCGCCTTAGCAACGTCTTGACTATCTGTAAAAATGTATGCGAGGCGTCCCCTCAAGAAGAGGAAGAATATAAATAGTACAAATCCTATAGAGAAGGATGTAATCACTGTCGTCACAATTGAAAACTTTGCAGCTTTTGAGCTCCCCCTTCCAAGCTCATTTGAGATGCGAACACTGAAAATTTTCCGACCAAAATATAGTACTGGACTTGGTTAATACACCTGCATAAAATTTTCAAGCTATATGTTTATGAGACGGGGGCAATTCAACAGTAAGTATACCTTGCGGCCGCCATGAAACCAAGAGAGATCATCATTTCCCAACCATTGATGTTAATGCTGCAAATAAGAGTATGGTTGAACCAGATCAACAAGGTTGTGAAGATAGAAATGAAGCGAAGGAGCGAAGAGAAACCCGGCAACCAAAGGGGAGATTAAGCAAATTACCAGATAGACAGAGCATCTATGGCAACCCGGGCATTTTTCAGGTTTCCTGTTAGTAGAATCAACACTGTGTTGTACCATAGCTCAAGACTGTCAATGGCAGCACATATATATGTGTAAAATCAGGTTTCCACATTTTTATCAAACAATGTACTCAATTGGACTAATACTTCACAACAAAATCATAATGTTTAAAACAGATCATTGTCTACCACCATGTTAAGTTACTAACTACCTCAAAATCTTAATGCTATACTTGATCCCGAAAAGCGTTTCTCTTATTAGGTTTATCATGGAAAACAGAAAAGAAAAGAAATATAATAATGCTTATTTGAAGACGTATTTCTAGAGGAATAAAGTTGAGAATGATCGAGGAAATATTCATTAGGTTCAAACCTTTTGTTTTCCTTTCTCATTCATTTACCATTTTCTTTTAAGTTATATTTGGTTCCCAAGAAATAAAATAGAAAGAAAAAGTAAAATGAAAGAAAAAGTTTGAAAATAGATAAGTTTTTAACTAATTTTAATTATATTTGATTTTTTCGGTATTTTGCATTGCACAACCATGGAAAAATTATTTTTCTTGATATTTTTTTTCTTTTCCTCAGTACTTTCTAAAACTAAACATAACCTTAACAACTCTACTTGTGAAAGCAATTTCCCGAAAACTAATCAACAAAACAACTGAAAAGGCCTTACCAGACCATGACACCAGATGATAGGGAAAGCTTGATTATAGGCCAGAGATCCTTGAAAGCCAAGGATGAGAAACCCTTCCAAGTTTCAGGACATCCTCCACACAAAATAAACATGAGTTGACCGATATTCGGGATCCAATACGCCAGGACTGTGGACAACAATGCACCAGGGAGTCCAAGCTGGTACTTTACTACTAAAAGCCAGGAGAGAAACACATGGATAGTGAGGGAAAATGCTGCCAAATAGGCTATTATCATGTTCTTGCTCTGCGCTTGTAGGTAAAATTGGCAGGTGAAGGACACAATGAAGGCAAACATAGCTGGGATTAGCCACAGAGAAACGTATCCAGCAACTTCTGCAATCTCCTCTTCCTGGCCTAAAGCCTTCAAAATCGGGGTGGTGAAAATGAACACTGGGAGAAGAAAGAGTGATGTTACGCCCAATACTAGCCATGATCTTTGAAGATATATGCCTAGCATTTGGTACTGCTTTGCACCATAGGATTGTCCACATAGAGTTTCCAAGGCGCTCGCCATGCCCAACTACACATTCAAAATGAAGATTAAAGCATGAGAACTTGTACCATTCAGACTCCATAACAGACTGTAAAAGCTTATCAGATTAC
This sequence comes from Vitis riparia, assembly GCF_004353265.1. Taxonomy (NCBI): domain Eukaryota; kingdom Viridiplantae; phylum Streptophyta; class Magnoliopsida; order Vitales; family Vitaceae; genus Vitis; species Vitis riparia. The sequence continues at coordinate 1,296,353 of NC_048438.1, read as the reverse complement.
ACTAAAAAGATGGATGAATTTTTCGTAGATTAAACTCGTCATCCAACCAAGCTATTTTTCAGCAGTAACTTTACATTTGGTCCAGTTCTTCACTATTAGTAAGCTTGAATCTCATTTATTTCAGCTATTAGTAATGTTTTCAGCTACTCTTTTTGTGCTTTTTGGGTCTAGCACTTATGGCTGATCACTGTGAGTAGTTCCTTTAACCAGGGAAAGAAGGTCCTCGGGGTTCTTCTTCTTGATTCTATGAGAACTTTTATGAAAGTCTTTCATTTACTTCTCCTTGAAGGAAGTTTTGTTTTCCCATAATGTATCCTAATTAATTTTTAGCCTAATTCTTGTGACTGAACCTCTAATAAAAAAGATATACCTTGGGTCTATTCCATCTCTTCAACAAGTTTAGTAATAAGCATAACAACCCCGTTGTTTTGATGGAGAGAAAAGCCTACAATTAATTTTTCAGGAAATTTCCAAACAATTTGGATGAAATCTTTTAATTTCTTATTTTACTGTATTCAATGCTATATACTACTCTATTGATAGAGTATGCAAAATTGGCTACAACAAAGTTCATCTTATTTGTATTAGCAACTACCCTAGGAGAAATGCTTTTTATATGGTGCTAACAATTTAATAATTAGCTATCTTTATAGCTCTAGAATGTTTCAGTGTATAATCCTATCTATTATGTAGCTATAATGAGGCTATTACAATGCAATTTAGTACTGATCATGACTACATGGGGCAAGTTCTTTTATTCAGATTCATGGTTTCTCTTGGCTCCATGGTTCATCCAAGAAAGGGATAGTGAATGGTCTTATCAATGCACAAATGTGTAAATCCCCAGGAATTTCAATTACTGTAGGAGTTGGGGAAAGCTAAAACCCTCATTAAAGTAGGAATTAGACCAAGGCTATACAAGCCCGGATGCTACTACATGTACTGCTGCTAAAGATATCTTACCAACTCTCCATGGATCCATGGTGTACTAATTAGTTTTGCCCTTTTACATTTCTTTTCCCATTTTCCCTCGTCTTCATGCACTACAAGTTCCCAACAAAAATGAGAATTCACTGACAAATAATGGAAACAAATATTATTTTTTATTTGAAACAGTTGAGAACAAAAAATCACAAAAATGATATGAAAGGGTTAAAGAGCCAAACACGAAAAAATGAGAGAATGTTTTTCACAAGGTGGGAAACTTGTTTCCTATTGTGTGCTTTTAGGTGCCCATCATTGGGATGCAATAACACATCTCAAAAGCTGTCCTGGTGGGATTCCTCCCATCAAAAGAAGGAAAGAAAAATGTTGGAGAAAGTGAAGGGAACAGGGAATTATGTACGAACTTGGAAGAACCTATTTAATATAGTTGGTTACATTAAAATTTCTCGGATTATTCTATTACTATATTTTTATTAAATATTACTAAAAATAGGAAGTATATTTTCATTTTCTACAACCATATCAATATCTCATCCTTCTTTATCTCACATTCCTTGATTTCCGAAAAATTTGGGTTCAATACTGCAGATGGAGAGATATAAAGAGATAGGGGAGAGAGGCGAACAAATGCAAATAATCCTTTTTTTTTGTGAGAAACATTACCAGGATGCCATTAGCAAACCTCAAGAGGACAGTGATAACAAGGGCATATGCAGCAAGCTCAGTCGGGCCGATATGGCCGATGAACGCCTGGCTGATGATGTTTATGCCGAACGTCGAAAATCTAGTGAAGATAGCGGGCCCTGCAACAATCCAAAGCCTCTTTGTCTCTCCCCAAACCTTCTCCTTGATCTTCTGCTGCCCTTCTTCTTCAACTTCCACTTCTCCTCCTGGTTTGTCCTCCTTGTTCAGCAGCTTCTTCTTCATCTCTCCCTCCATTTCGGTTGCCCGAAAACCCTCCTACAGCATACAACAATGGTGAAATAAAACTCTTATATTCTATCTCTGCAATTTTCTCGACAGATGTACTGTTCTCTTTCTTGACACTAGTACAGGTAAAAAAGGTAAATGACGTGCTTGCATTAAATAAATAAATAAATAAATAAAAAGATAAATCAAATCATTGCTGGATGGATGGGATTAAAAAAAATTGGTAGCATGTGAATCTTTTAAAATCTGCATTAAAATAAATGGACCGTCTGAGATAAAGTACAATAATTTAATATTTTTCTTCAAATTACCTTTTGTTATAACATGAGTGTTTGGAATCTATATCATATAAGAAAATATTATTATTTTTAATTCAAATTAAGGGGTAATATAAAATTTATTGACTTTTGCCTTTTATTGACTACCAAACAACACATAGTGCTTCTCTGAATGACCATGGCTTACTTTTTGACCAACCCGAATATGAATATTAAAAAATGGAAAGATGTGTATGACACCTGGGATTTGTGGGTTACACAGCTGTGGACAAAATCTCTTGTCCAATTATCATTATAGATATCAAGAAAAATAATTTTTTTTTCTTTATATAGTAGGAAAATATATATATATATGTATGAATAAATTAGAGAGGAGAATTTTTCATTGTCATTAAGTTTTTAATAATAAAAATGGAAATAATATTTTTATTTAAATAAATAATAATGAGGCTAAGGTGGAATATTTTTTCAAAATAGAAGAAATATGTTTGGTTTTATTTTTAAAAACATTTTTAATCCGTGCCATCTAAATTTTTTCTTCTTGTAGTTGTTTACTTTATTTTTAAATTTTCATTTTTCCTACTAAAGAGGGGCTTGGGTTTTTCTTATTTTATATTTTTTATTTAAACTTTTAAAAACATTAGTTGGGTATGTGAATTTAAAAAAAAAAAAAAGAGAGAGAGAAAATAGAAAATTAAATATAAAAATTAAAAAAGAAAAAGAAAATATATAATTAGGGTTTGTTTGGTTACTATTTTCAAAAACAATTCTGAAAAATAGTTTTTTAAAACAGTTTTTGAAATTTATTTTCTGATTTTTATAAAACAAAAGTTTGTTTGGAAATCTAAAATATTTTTAACCTAATTTAATATTTTAAATATGTTTTAAAATAATTTTTATATATAGTATTTTATTTTTAATTATTTTACATATTTGTATAATTATTTTATAAAACAATCCTTAGAAAACAAGTAAAAATAATATAAAAAAATGATTAAAAAATATTTTCCAAAAATACTTTATTTTTAATTTTTAATAATAATAAGTAGAAAATAAATTTTAATTGTCAAACATATTTTCTGTGTTTTTTGTTTTGAAGAACATAAAACTATTCTAAAAAATAATTCCCAAACAAGCCTTAAACTTTGAAAAAATTGATATAGAAGCAACATAATAAAAATATTTGAAAAATTACAACTAACATTTATACTTTTTAATCCAAAGTATTAAAATAGACTAATTATTGTAATTTTTATAATGACTAGAATAACCTTATCTTATCTTATATATATATAATAAAAATAGTCTAGTATTTTTTTTAATTATAATGAAAAATAAAAAAAATGAAATATAATAAAATTATTTTAAACTTATATTTTTTAAAATTATTCATTCTTTATCTAAAAGTTTAATAAGATTATAAAGTTAGAAAATTTATATTTTTTTTCTACTTTCCCTATTTCCTTTTGTTGAAGTTATGGTTTTAGGGTTTTATATTAGGGATTTCTAGATGATATCTATAAGTTAATTAATTATTGGTTATTTATACAATATTTTATATTTACCAAATAATTTTTTATCCATAAAAGGTTATATATACCAAATACAATATTTTATTTACCAAATATTTTATATTTACCAAATAATTTTTTATCCATAAAAGGTTATATATTGACTAAACAAAAATCATGAATTTTTTTATTGACTAAAAAACAAAAAGTCAAAAAACTTTTTTGGAAAAAAGAAATGTGATATACAAATCATGATTTTTGTTTACTTTTTGGACAAATATTTTCATTTCTTATGTGTCATTGCCATATTATCATTTTTGCTATAAATTTATTGTAAAATAATTATTTGGTAATATAATTAGTTTTATTTTGAAAACAAACTTACAAATTTAATATATTAAATTTAAAAATAATCATGAGAATAATAAATAAAATAAGGTTGCTAACAATAGGATAAAAAAACTAGTGAAAATGTATAAATAATAATTTTTCTATCTTTATTATTTTGATTTTAAAAAGATACTACCCTTGAGGTGAGAATTTCATTTTTCACTTGATAATAGTATAAATTATTGTTTTCATTATTTGAAAAACACTTATACCATAAAAAGCGTTTTTTAAAAGAAAAATAAAATATTTGAAAATAAAATTAATATTTAAAAAAAAAAAAAAAATCACCTATAGTGTTTTTCCAAGAAGATTCTCTCAAAAACATCGAAATCATCTTTAATGTGATATAAATTTTCAAAATCTTAATATCTTATTAAAAGAAAAAAAATCAAAACCTTAAATTTTGAATCATGAAGTAGACTGAATAATTTAAAAATTAAAAGAAAAAAAAAAGAAAATTAACCACTTAACAACATTTACATTTAAAGATACTTCCATATTGAACAAGAAATATTAATATTTGAATATTCCCTTAAAAAAAATACCCTTTTTTCTATATTTTTTCAAAGAGTTATTTTAAGAATTTCACACAAATCATGACATTTTAAATTTCCATTATTTTCTTTGTAACCAATCAAATAATTTCCCACCAACCAATTTAGATGGAGATGAATATCATTGCAGAGTCTTGCATAAAAATGCATTTTCGCCCACTAAATTTTCTTTCAATAGTAAAAAGATGAGAATATATATATATATATATATATATATATATATATATATATATATATATATATATATATATATATATATATATATATATATATGAGGGATGAACTTACAGGATTGTCAATCAGAATCCAAATGGACACCGACTCTCCTCTTCTTCTGGGTTCTGGCTGTCTTTCTCTCTGCGGGTGTTTGGTGCACAAGAAACCTTGGATGGATACTACTATATAAATAAATAAATAAATAAATACATAAAGATAAGTTATTGAGAAGGCGATGGAAATTTAATATTTTTGTCGTGTTGAATATTAATGTTGCGACAGATACCGACTCTCATGTGGAAGTGTCCAGACAAGTATTAGGGCCACAATTTCTTTTATTTATTTTTTATTTTTTATTTTTTTTGAAGTCATTGCTTACATATGCTGCTTGTTTAAATAAATAAAGCGTTAATTTTTATTTGTACTATATTTGTTTTCCAGGAAAATTCGAGTTTTAACCCAAAATAATACATTAAAAAATAAAATCTAAAAAATAAACTTGTTTTCAAAATAATACTCAATCTAATGCGTCTATGTCACATAAGTTGGTCATGTCAATAATTGGTGACTACGATTTTATTTTTTAAAAACGGTTAGAAACTATAGTCACCAACTACGGTTTAAACTTTAATTATATATATATATATATATATATATAATATAAATTATTATATTAATTAATAATTTTTTATATATTATATGTAAGTGGTATATAATATCACATATATATTAAAATTTAATTTAAGTTTAAAATTTATCATATTTTTATTTAAATATATAAATAAATTATTATCATATCAATATGATATTATGAACTTAAATTAAAATATGATAAATTTTAAACTTAAATTGAACTTATATACATGTGATATCACATACCACTTATACATAGTATATAAAAAATTATTAATTAATATAATAATTTATATTATTTGTTTTTTTAATAGGTTTTCATAATTTATTATATTTTATTTATATTTAAATATAATTAACTAAATATATTTATATTAAATATAGTGCCTATTGTTTTAATAAAATTTTAAAAAATATATTTTTACATCAAATTAAAAATATCAATTATTTAATTTCATATATTATTATTTTTTAAATAATAAAATAAGTTTATTTAAAATCAAAATAATATAATATTTTTATTTAAAAAAATTAAAGTTATATATATATAAAGTTAAAGTGACTACGACTTTGACCATTTTTTAAAGAATTCAAAACCATAGTCACCAACTGCGACTTTAAACTTAAAGTTAAAACTGTGATTGGTGATTACAGTTTCTAACAATTTTAGAAAAACAAAACCGTAGTCACCAACTACGGTTATTAGACATTATTTTGGAAAAAAAAAAAATTTTGAATTTTTTTTTCAATATATTATTTTGGGTCAAAATTCGGAAAATTCCATGGCCATCTGCCATTTTGCTGGATTAGGGTTTTATTTTACAAGATTAAATATACGACAAATTATTTAAAATTTTTAGGGTCTATTTTCAAAAACAATTTTGGAAGATAGCCTTTTAGAATAATTTTTGAAAATTGTTCTCTAATTTTTATAAAATAAAAATATGTCTAAAAACCTAAAATGTTTTTAACATGTTTTTAATATCTTTAAATATGTTTTAAAAATAATTTTTATATTTAGTATTTTATTTTTAATTATTTTACATGTATAATTATTTCTTAAAATAATCCTCAAAAAATAAGTGAAAACAACATAAAACATTTAAAAATATTTTATATTCTTAAAAATGAAAAGTAAAAAATAATTTTTAATTATCAAATGTGTTTTCTATATTTTTTTTGTTTTGGAGAACAAAAAATTGTTCTCAAGAACAATTCCAAATAGCTTGTTATATACTTTTAAATACTCTATAATTCTAATAGAAGAGGGGAGATGAAAATTAAGTTTCAAAAAATATTTAAGAAAATATTTATTAAGTTTAAATTTATATTTTAGTTTTCTATGTATTGATATTCCACGTGGAATAAAGAAAAAAGTTTCTAACATTATATTACTTTTAGTTTCTCTTAACCATATGATCTTATTTTAAAATCGTAATGACTTTTTTGGGTTCATGGCAAACAATATCTATACTATAGCCAACACTTAACATCCAGTTCTATCTAAACTTTTCTGGTTTACCCCAATATTTGGACACCAGTTGTTACATACGATATGTAAAGATTCCAATAATAATTCATTTTAATCCATATTTCTTTTTGTACCAAAAAAATAAATACATGAAATAAATATATGTGAATTAATTTTTTCCAAATAAACTTTAAAATTGATAAGGAAGTAAAATATTTTCACTTGATAAGATTTTTTTTAAAAAAAAAAACTTTTATTTATATTCTTAATAAGATAAACATGAAATATAAAAAACTATTTCGTATTTCCACTTTTTTTTCAATCAAATATTAATTTTTTTAGAACTAAAATTTTATTTGTGAATTTAAATATCATAAACAATTTTCTTTGGCTTATTCTTCATGAAACATTTGTCATTCATGTAATGTAAAAATCCTAAAATATTTTTCCTATTTTTAGTTATTATTTAAAATTTTATATATATAAAAAGATCTCAACTTTGATTTAAAAACATATTTTAGATCAAATTCTTTGTTTTTTCTTTTTCCTTTTCTTTTTCTTTAAAAAAATACCATGAGGTGAGAATTCCATTTTTCACTTGATAATAGTACAAATGATTCATTTTCATTATTATTATTTTTATAAAATTGTAAATATTTATTTTCCATATTTACTAAAATAAAAAATAAAAAAAATCAAAGCTAATCCAAATAAAACATCTTGGTCACGCTTTTAAAAAGCACTTGTGGTATAAAAAAAGATTTTTTTTTTAGAAAACAATTTAAAAAAAAAAAGAAAAAAAGAAAAGCACTTACAAACTCATAGTGATTTCTAAAAAACACTTGAGAGGTGATTTTTTTAAAAACACTTCTAAAAAAAATCACTATTATTAAAAGCTTTTTAAATGAAATACTGCTAAATGTTTTAATGTTATATAATTTTTCACTTTTTAAAATATTATTATTGAGAAAAATAAAAATAATATAAAAACTTAAAATTTTGAATCCCTTCGTGGATTTTAAAATTAAATAAGAAAAAAAATTAACCACAGAAACACATTTACATTTAAAAATATTTAAGAGTCTATTTGTTAGTGGTTTTAAAAGCATTTTTACCTCTAACACTTAAAAGATAAAAATATTTAAGTGTTAAATACGTAGAAACGCTTCCAACAATGAATATCAAATGCACTCTTCCATAAGCAATAAGAAATTTTAAGAATTTCATACCGATCATCACATTCCGATGCATTTTGTAAGAGTTAAATTTCCATTATTTTCCTTGTAAACAATCAAATAATTTCCCACCAAGCAATTTAGATGGAGATGAGTATCATTGCAGTGTCATGCGTAAAAATGCATTTTTGTCCACTAATTTTCTTTCAATAGAAAAAAAAAGAGAATATATATATGAAAAATAAATAAATAAATAAATAAATAAAGGAGAGAAGATATATATATATATATGAGGGATGAACTTACAGGATTGTTAATCAGAATCCAAAAGAACACCGACTCTCCTCTTCTTCTGGGTTCTGACTGTCTTTCTCTCTGTGGGTGTTTGGATCACAAGAAACCCTAGAGATGGATAATACAATATAAATAGAAAAATAAATAAAGATAATGATTGAAAAGGTGATTAAAAGTCAATATTTTTGTCCTGTTGAATATTAAAGTTGGGACAGAAACTGTCATGTGGGGAGTCTAGGACAAGTATTACTTTCTTTTTCTTTTTCTTTTTCTTTTCCTTACAAATATGTTTGTTTTCCAGGAAAAATCCATGTCCACCATGTGTTCGGCTGTCATTTTGCAGGACTAGGGTTTTACATCCTGATATCATCGTTTTCTCCGTTAATATATATATATATATATATATATATATATATATATATATATATATATAGTTTTAAAAAAAATGCACGAAATAAATTTATGTGAATTATTTTTTTTATTTTTTATTTTACTTTTTTTCCTTTTTAGAACGAAAAAAGATGATCATATATGAACTGTTTTTAGAAATAATTTTATTTGGGAATTTAAATATGATTAAAAAAAATTGTCTTGTTATTTACGAAACTATTGTCATTTATGTAATGTAAAAATCCTAAAATATTTTTCATATTTTTAGTTATTATTTAAAAACATTCTAAATGAAAATATCTCAAATTTGATCTAAAAAACATATTTTAGATCCAATTCTTTTTTTAAAAAAAAAAATATTTGTAAACTTATTTTCTAAATTAGGATTTCCTTTTTTTTTTTTTCATAAAATGTTTTAAAAAACTATTTCTCACAACACAATTTCTTTAATTTTTTAATTTTATTATACAATATATGGGTTAAATGGGAAAGAAAATGGTCAATTTCATTTGAAAATACTATACATAAGCTATACTCACATCCAATATTGGACTACAAAGAAAAGTTGACAAACCGTGTTGGGAAAGCCTTGATAATTAATAAAGTGTTTTTGCTTTAAAAAAGCAGTCTCATGATAAAAAAAAAAAATATATATATATATAACCTCTAATTGTACATATTAAACAAATAAATTTAAATAGAATTTAGATTCATATCTAATAAATATATAAAAGAAATATAATGTCGAAGGTCTCCTATCAAACTAAGTTCTAATATTATATTGAACTACCAATTTCTTAAAAAATTTAAATGTATAAAATTTGAATTCGATATACATATCACACTCTTTATCATTATCAAATAAACTAATTAAAAAAAATGATAAAAAAGATTATTTTGAGAGCTATAGAACCGCTCTTAAGCGGAACATAAATTTATAATTCACGATTAAGACTCTATTTGGATTTATTTTGAAAAACCAAAAGTTTTTTTTCAAGTTCAATAAGAGTTTTGTATCAATAATTTTATATTTTATTTAAAGAACTTCGGACTCAAAAAAAGATTTTAATATGGAATTAATAAGAAAAATTACTTCTTGTGTAAGCTCTATTTTGACTTATACAATAAGTTATTTCATATTTTTTTTTCCTTTTAGAAAAAAAAAAAAAACACAATCAAAGTATCTTTCTAAAAAAAGCTAAAAATTCTTCTTCTTTTCTTTTCTTTTTTTATTTGGTTTTTAGTACGATTTATTTTTTAATTTAAGTATTATTTCCAAATAAAAAAAGAAAAAACTTTAAAATTTTAAATGATGTTTTTATATTGATTTCTATTTTACGAATTCAGATTTAAGATATAAAACAAATGCGACTTTTTTTTTCAACTCATAAATATTGACTTTGTTATTCACTTATTAATGTTATATTAGAAGAAACAAGCAAAATTTGATCTAAAAAATATAAGGCTTTAATTGACAATGTTTTTTAAAATTGTTCTCAAAAAATAACTTTTGCTTAAAAACAATTTTCAATTCTTTTTAGGAATATAATTTTATTTGAAAATTCATATAACAAACAATTTTGTAGGTTTATTCTTGTAATGTAAAAATTCTTAAAATATTCTTCATATTACTCATAATATTCTAAAAATATCTTAAAATATCACAAATTTGTTCTAAAAATATTATTTTTTTAGAACACATTTTTAAAAACCTTTTTTTTTCATATTTTTTTTCTTATAACTCAAAATACTTTAAAAATATCTTTAAACATCTCAAATTTGTTCTAAAAACATATTAATTTTTTTTCATATTTTTAATTGTCACTCAAAATACTTTAAAAATGCCTGACAACATCTCAAATTTGTTGTAAAAAAATAATACTTTAGAATAAATTTTTTTGAAACTTTTTTTTTTTTAGTTTAGTAAATATCTTTCCTTAGTTGAAAAACTCTATTCTTTTTAGAAAACTATTTTCAAATATACCCTAATATTGAACTATCACACAATTTCTTTAATTTTATTAAATAGCCAAGAAAATGATCAATTTCATTGGACCACAAAGAAACCAACTCCCAAAAGAACCAATATATATATATATAAGGGATTTTGATAAGCCAACAACCTTGTTGGGGAAGCCAAATTAATGTTGATTCCAAGGTTAAAAATGTTTCCATCCAATTTGGGAATGATGCTGATCTTTTCATTACAAAGTGTTTTTCCTAAAAAAGAAAATAATAAAAAAAAAACATAAGTATTTAATAAATTACTTTTAAAAATAATTCTAAAAACTTGAAGTTTTCAAATTTAAAAATAATTTTTAAGAATATAAGATAAATTCGTATTATATATATAAGAATTCTTACATTTTATATACAATCTATCAAGCAACTTCTAAATCTTAAACTAATATTTGAGTGGTAATTCTTGTGAAATATATTATCTAGGAAATAACTCATTTTATATGTGTAGACATGTAAAACTAAAACCACTTGATGAGTGAAGAATTCATTGACCCAAGTCTAGATAAGGAGCTTGTGTTTTTATTCATATCATATAATAGACGACATATCTAATATGTATACATATATTATAATAGAAAAATCTCGTGTTTATATCATTATCATGTAAAGCACAACTTATTTAATATGTGTGAGTGGGTTGGTTTGGACAAGAAGAGTTAGAAACTAAAGCTAATAATAATATTTATAGTACTTCCTATAATTTGATAATAATTTTATATATGCAAATAGTAGACAATATCTAATAATTTAATTAGTGATCATTCATGGGTCGAGGGGTCCATTTCATTTAATTAATTATATACAACAATCTTTGGCATCCACACACATTTCACTTTAAAATACGACGAGAGGTCTCCTATCAACAATTATTTACACATAAATAAACAAAAAAAAAGAGGGGGCGGGGGGGGGGGGGGGGAAGTCTCAACTTCCTTAAAAAGAAATAATGCATTTAAAAATTTAAAAGCCTTGCTAGGAGAAGCAAACTAATTTAATAATTAATTTCTTAGTTTCCATTTTTTTCTTCTAAAATATCATTTTGAGAAAATAAATAAATAAAATAAACCTTGATGAAAATAATAAAATATTTAAAAATTCCCTATAACACCTATAAATTCCAACCCATGAAAATATTTACACCTAATTTAAATAAAAATTTCTATTATTTCATTTCACGTTTTTATTAACTAGTCAGTGCAGTGCAGTGACAAGAATTATACAAAAAAGGCACTTTTCATCCTTTAAATTTTCTTTTAATTAAATAAAAACAAAAAGAAAAAGTTCAGAAATCCTCCAATCTTGAAAAAAAAAACAACTAAAGAAAAAAAAATAAAAGGTAGAAAAACAAATAGACACCATGGCGCTTTTTTTTTTTTTTTTTGGTTAAGTTCTTAAATAAAACTTTCTATTATAATTGAATAAAAATACTGACCTTTCTTGATTAGTCTATAAATTCAATTCAAGAGTGATTGGAAAGGAAGAAAATATGAGAAAAGTTGCAGAAAGTATTAAAAAGAGAGAAGACTGAACTTACATGGATGGATGAAGAGTCTTTTCTGCTTGTGGGTCGTCTCTCTGACGAATACTTCGGAGAAGAGCCACCCACTTAAGGATGATGAAAAGATAATTGAGAAATCAAAAGCCACTAAAATGATATATACAAAAGAAAGGTAAAAAAAAAAAGTGAAAATACTAATAATAATTAAAAGTGATTGAGCATTGAATAGTTTTGTCGGTTTGGATATGAAACTTGTGATGGATGCCAAAAACAATGATGTGACGACAAAGTATCATATTCAATATTTCATCATTGATGGGATACATTTTTTAGCCTTTGCTTAAGGAAAAGAGTTTCAATTTGGCTTTGAAACTCAAATGGTAGACGTATCTTCTAAATCCACCATTAGACAAACTTATCCCGACTTTACTTGACATAATTAATAATCGAGTTAAAAACATAAATTCAAATACGTAATTTACTTGATTTGTTGACTAATCAAAAATAGTAATCAAATTGAATTAGATGTTGCATTATTTTATGTGATTAATTTTCTAATCTCTTATATTTATAAACTAATTTTAACTTATTTAAATCACATTTTAAATGAATCAAATATGAATTTAATATGTTGAAGTTATGATCAAGTCGATTGGCATCAAATTCATATTATATAGGTTCAATTGGTATCTAATAATGGTAGTCCAGATCTTTATGACATTCGATATCATATTTCATAAGTTTATTTTAAAAGTCATCATTTGAGTGATTTATTTCACATATTAGCGATGTATTTTTATAGTAAAAAAGTACTAAACGTTTTTTTATTTATTTGAAGTACTATTTGTTTTTATAAAAGTAAGCATTTAACAAACTTTTGAAAATAATGTTTAAAAATTTTAAAGAATTATTTAAATAATTCGTGAAATGCATTTGATAGTGTTTTTATTCGAAACGTTTCAATGGAAATACATTTTAAAATGTTTTTTTAAAAAAACCTTCAATCAAATGTTTATCTAACACACACTAAGTATTTTTCCACTTTTTAAAATTTTACAGAACACCCAAATCTCTTAAAACGTTTTTATATTAGCACTCACACCCTTCAAATTACTATTTTTTTTTTTTTACAAAATATATCATAAAAAATGTCAAATTATTATTATGTCATTTCCAAATACTAATTAACGTTAATAAAATAAATTATAAATTTAAATCGCTTTCACAAAAGTTACTCCACCACAAGTGGTGTATTGTGTTTTTTGTCACGTTTGTCTGAGAAATGATCATGTGGCGACCTTTGTGTTTAGCCGTCTTTGTAGAATTATGAGGTGACAAGTTTGATTTGATATCCTCTTTTATTTATTTATTTATTTTAATTCCTTTTACAAATGTAATGGGTGACACAAAAATATAATTCTCTTTTATATCTTTAAGCTATGGTTTTAATTTAAACAAAACTTTACAACTCCAATTTTTTATGTTCTAAAATAAGAAATAATAATAACTTTTATATAAAATACAAAAAAAAAAAAATATTAAAGGTTTATATTAAAAATACATTTCAAATTTTAAATTTTTTTAAAATAACTTTTATAAATATAAGATAAATTTATTTTTTTTTTTTGCTTTTTTACAAAATGGTCTATTTTTAGATAGAAGTTTCTGGAAGTAATTTCATTTCTTTAAGCAAAGCTGCAGAAGTATAAATTACCTTTTATCCACTAAAAATGTCACTCCCATTTGTACTTTTACTGCAAAATATATTTAAAAATAAATAAATTAAAGAAATAATAATAATAATAATAAGAAATCCACTGATGTGACATGTTATTATAACATTTTTACAACAATTATGTCATTGTAAAAATTAAGATTTATATTCATACATTATTGGTGATTTTTATAATAATAATAATACATTGACAAGCATTTTCATTAATAAAAAGGGGTTTTCGATCCTAAGTTTTTTATTTGAACCAAACCAAGCTGTTTTGTGCATCACTTTTTGTGTTTCCAACTTGGGCGGTTTACAGAAGCCCAAGCAAAGCTAAGAGTAGCCACTATCAAAATTATGTCTCTCTTAATATTCCTGATCTCCCAAAAAGGAAAAGAAGAGAAAAGAAGAGGAAAAAACCAACCGAACCTACAGTTTAAATTTACAGAAACCACTTTCTGGGCTACATCAATAAGGGCACAGAAGATTCAAACAAGCCGATAAGAAAATTAAACAGTGTATTAAGAGCTTCTCTATGAAATTTTAGCCACAAGCTTCATGGATCCTGTGGTGTTTACAGCAGTCGAATCTCCCGTAAAAGCTCAGATATATTTGAAAATCTGCTACTTTAACATATAAGACAAAGATTTATCTATCTGATTAACTTTTTTTTTTTTGGGTTTTAGTGGGGTCAAAGAGCTTCCAGTTGAAGATTAGGAGGGGGATCGTAGAGAATTATATTGTTCTTTGCTTTGAGTTGTCTACTAATTTACAGAATAACACAGGACCTTACCGCTGAAGTAATGGGAGGTGCAGCTGGCTGATGGGCTTTTCCCATCAGAGAAGACCTGGGTGGCATCGATTTTTGAGTGGTCACTGCCTGGGCACAGGGGGTGGTGTTGGCTGATGGCTTTGCCCATAGAATGCAATGCCAGGTGGCCGGTAATAGCCTCCTCCGGTGGCTGGCTGCTGTGACTGCTGCTGCTGCTGCAGTTGTGGAGATTGTAGCTGCTGTGGTGGTTGTGGGGCTGGTGCTGATAAACCCATTGGAACATGAGAAAGCATGGGAGGTGGAGGTGGCAAGCTGGTAGTACCATACCCATAGGGCATCACTCCGACCATCATACCGGAGGATTGGACGTATTGTTTCGCTGGTGGATTCACCAGGGGTAGAGGTGGTGGGGGAGGTGGTGGTGGAGGGAATGGAGCTTGCATCTGGTTGGCTTGGGACATTGGCGGTACGCTTGTTGGGGGTGCAAGTGGCATGTTGGCCATTGATTGTTGTTGTACAGGGGTAAAATATGAGGCACTGCCTGCATCAGAATTGTTACCATCAGAAACAGGCATCGGCTTCTCAAGCCTGGGCCTTTTTTCTGGACTAAAAATGGAGGCAAATCCAGATGATTTTAAACCACCATTCGAGGCAGCTTCTTCTGCAACAAGGGAAGAGAGCACAGAGGTAAGCATCTGTGCGGAGGATGTAGAGGCAGCGAGCTTAGCAGCAACGGCAGCTGCTGCTGCTTTTTTGCTATCTTCTTCAGTAGTTTTCAGAGGTGCAAAAGAAATCACAGGTTGGGTAAGAAGAGCTTTTGGAGGGGTGGTGGTTGCTTGAACTGAAGGCATGTTTGGTTCTACAGCCATTGGGGCTTCTGTTTGCGGGTTCATTCGGATGGTTTGGGGGCCGGCAACAGTGGGTGATGTTAGTCTCTGCCTCATATTGCTTGCTTGCTCAATCCGACCTCTGGCAACCTGCAACAACAAACTCTCACTGTTAATCCCAGAAAATATGCTAATGACAACATTCTAATAAATAGATGCTGCACAGGATGAAACATTGGGCAAGCAAACAAAGCATCTCTAACATGGACAAGGATGCCTAATGCTGCAACTCTGCATTCCACAGCTAGAAAACTACAAAATTTTCAAAATATGCAATGTCTTTTCTTATCGATTAATGAAAATAAATAGTTAGTACAATCTAAAATAATGTGAGATTTCTCAAATCATTCTGATAAGTTCCACCTAGCCAGTCTTGTCCCCACTCGGCCTGTTGTTGGGTCCAAATTGCCTTAGTTTGAATGAAGCCTGTAAAGGAAGATCTAAATATTTCACACCTTAACTGGAGAAAGTGAAATGCAAGAAGCTCTTCACCACCCCCACCCTTGACCAAAATCCTGCACATAGCCACCTATAGCTCTATGCAACTTGCTGAACACCACCATCACAACAACGAGGAGGAACATGTAAAGTGAGTCTTACTTCTAGAGGCCTTTAACGAGGTCAATGTGAGCTCAATCTGTAAATTATGATATCATTATCATAAGCAGGCCATCTCAACAAGTACATTAAAAAATTTATGACCAATATTGAATTTGGAGAACACGCCTTGTACATCATATGAGTTATGTCCCCATATTTTGCTATCCAAGGGCACTGGTGTTCACCCCTGCTCTCTCCAGTTGGTTCTCCCACCTGTCAGTGGTGCATCTGTTAGAGACAACCCTGTCCCTGTGCCAGAAAATGTTGTTGTTTCTACTCCCTTCCCAACTTCTTCTAATCAGTCCTTATTTCCTCTAGGAGATCAGACCATGAACTCCAATTGCCTTTCTCTAGATGGTTTTCACAGCAGAGGTCTTACTCCTAGCAAAATGGACTAGGTTAGCTCACTCTTAGCCTCTATGGGTATAATAAGCCTCATTGCAAGGAGATTCCTCAGCTTCCAATCAGGAAAAATATATGGTCTAAGCCTATAGCTAAAGTCTACCATAGAAGGAAGTTCAGTTTTGATACGTTCATTCATAGACATACAGGGATCAGGAGTTCAATAATTTGGTCTTTTGTCTGTGGGGCAACCTGGTTTTCATGAAGATTATAAGCTGGAATATCTGCAGGCTGGGTTCAAGAAATAAAATAAGGGTTATAAAGAACTTCCTATGCAAGGAGGGTCCAGATGTGGTTATGTTGCAAGAGATTAAGAAGGAGATGCGTGATATGCACCATGTAAGTAGTTTGTGGAGGATCAGAAACAGGAAATGGGCAGCGCCATCAGTTTATGGGGCCTCTGAAGGTGTTCTGATTATTTGGGATTCTAAGCTCTTAAGTGTTCTGAGGTGGTAAATGGAGTTTTTTCCATGTCAGCCGAACTTTCCTCAAATTTGGGAGAAGATTTTTGGCTTTCCACTGTTTATAGTCCAACTGTGTCAGCCCTTCGAAAGGAGTTTTGGAAAGAACTTTCAACCCTCTTTGGTTTGATGTACTTGAGGTGGTGTGTGGGGTGATTTCAATATCATTAGAAGGGTATATGAAAATTCTGGGGATCCAAACTCTCACCTGATATGTGTAATTTTGATAGCTTTATTAGGGAGTTTGTATTAACCGATTCCCCCTCTTTGTAATTCTTCCTTCACTTGGTCAAATCTACAAGACTCCCCTGTTTGTAACAAGCTAGATAGATTCCTTTTCTCAAATGAGTAGGATGTCAACTTTTCCCACTACCTTCAAGAGACTATACCTCGATTGGTTTCTAATTATCGCCCAATTGTTCTTGACTCCAATCCTTTCAAATGGGGCCCAAGTCCTTTTAGCTTCAAGAGTATGTGGTTGTCCTACGCTGGTTTCAAGGACAAGGTTAAAGATTGGTGAGTGGATGTGTGTGTTGAAGGCTAAGGAGGGTCATAAATTCATGCAAAGAATGTAATTCATCAAGGCAAAATTAAAATTTTGGAGCAGGAAATCTCTGGGGATATAAAAGAAAAGAAAGATGCTATCTTAAAAGATATTACCTTGGTAGATTCTCATGAAAGGGAAAGAGCTTTGATGAGCAAATTAGTAGCATTAAGGCTTGTTAAAAAGATTGAACCAAAGGAATTGCTACAAAGAGAAGAGGTGCATTTGAGACAGAGAACTAAGGTAAAGTGGGTCAAGGAAGGAGTTACAACTCTAAAGTATTTCCATAAGGTGGCTAATGGTAGGAGGAAGAAGAAATTTTCCAAACCCCCCCTGAGGAAAGGCTCAAATTGGAGGATCAATAGAGTATTTATGAGGAGTTTTTGAGTTTCTTTGGTAGTCTTTACAACAAACCTGACAAGGATTCTTGGAGGATAGAAGGGTTGGATTGGTCTCCAATATCTGAGGAGACTGTCAGATTGTTGGAGCACTTTTTTTCAAAAAAGGAAATTCAAGGAGCAGTTCTTCAAATGGACAAGGAAAAAACTCCAAGTCGTGACAGTTTTACCTAAGCTTTCTATCAAGATTATTGGGGCATCATCAAGGAGGATTTGAAAAGGGTTTCTTGGAATTCCAAAACAATGGGGTCATTAATAAGAGTGTCAATGCTACTTTTATTCCCTTGGTCACCAAGAGAAATAAGATATCCACAGTGGTTGATTTTAGTCTCTACAAGGTCATTGCCAAAGTGCTTTCTCCCCACATTCATAAGGTTTTGCATGAGATTATCCATTGGTCTCAAGATTTTTCTTGAAGGTAGACAAATCCTAGACATTGTTCTAGTGGAAAATGAAGTGGTAGATGAAAGAAGACACTCTGGAAAATTAGGACTTGTCTTTACGATAGATTTTGAAAAAACTTATGACCATGTGAATCCGGACTTTTTGGATCATGTTTTAAAGAAAGGCTTCAATTCAAAGTAGAGGTTGCTGATTCAAGGATGTTTATCTTCTACAAGTTTTGTCATTCTAGTGAACGGGGGTGCCAAAGGTTGGGTTAAAGCATCCATAGGCTTGACAAGGCGACCCTCTCTCTCTTTTCTCTTCACTATTGTTGCACATGTTTTGAGTAGGATGGTTGTAAGAGTTGAAGATAAAGGGTTTTTGGAAGCCTTTTTGGTGGGGAAGGACAAGACAAGGGTGTCAGTTCTTTAGTTTGCATATGATACAATTTTTTTCTCAAAAGCTAACCGGGATGAGTTACAAAACCTTAATTATATCTTAATGGTTTTTAGATGCATATCAGGCTTATCTTAATGGATTTTTGGACACATATCAGGCTTATCTTAATGGTTTTGGACACATACCATGCTTACCTTAATGATTTTTGGACGCATATCAGGCTTAAAGATCAATCTAGAAACAAGTTCCTTGGTTGGTATTAATGTGAGTGAGGAATCTATTCAAGACTTAACCTTGATGTTAGATTGTAGAGTCTTTATTTGGCACCTTACCTATTAGGTCTCCCTTTAAGGGGAAATCCTAAAGCTGCTTCTTTCTAGTATCTAGTGTTAGGATCTTTTGTCGTTTGGATGTTGGAAGAAAGTCTTTGCCTCTATCCCCACTAATGTCCTTTCCATGTTTAAGGTCTCAATTAAAGTGGCTTATAGGATTGAGAAATTATAGAGCCTTCCTTTGGTTAAGGTTTAGGAAAAGGAAAACAGACCACCTAGTTGGGTGGGATCTCGTGTGTGCACCGAAGAGGGATCTATTGAGCTTAAAGGAATCTCCTTGAGGAACAAAGCCCTTCTTGGAGAGTGGTTGTGAAGGTTTCCTAGAGAGTAACACTTTTTGGCATAAGGTCATCCTAAATATTTATAGGTTGCACTCCAATGGTTGGGACACCAAGACGATTCTTAGGTGGTCGCATTGTTGTCTTTGAAAAGTCATTTTTCAAGTTTTTCAATGATTTCTCAAGTTTCACCTAGTACTTGGTGGGAGAAGGCAAAAAAATTCACCGGTTGGAGTATACTTGGCTGGGCAAGAGTCCTCTCAAGTTTCAATTTTCAAATCTGTTTTGAGTCATAAAGACGAGGAATATGCTTATTTTCCCTGTTTAGATCAGTTCTCTATTAGTCCATCATAGAATTTCAATTGTCATTGAAACCCCTTTGATACAGAGATTAAGGAATTAACTAGGCTCCTCTCTTCCCAACGTCATGTGTATTTATCACCTTCCTTTAGAGATGAAAGGGTTAGATCATTGACATCCTCAGGGCTATTCACTGTTAGCTAATTTTACGAAGCCCTTTCAGTTACCCCTCCCTCTCTTATCTTCACCTATTTGCTCTTACTAACTTAATTTGGAACTCAAAAGCTCCACCAAAGGTTCAGGCTTTTGTTTGGCTTATGGCTAATAAGGTCTATACCAAGGACATGCTTCAATTGAGGGGCCTTACAAAGCTCTCTTGTAGAATCATATTGTTATGTGTTTGAAGAATAGTGATCAGTAGATCATAGTTTTTTACTGTCCCACCACACTAGCAGTCTAGCACTATGGCAAGGATTGTTTCACTTGCCAAATCTTGATTAGGTTCCTCCTAGAGGCATGGCAAAAATGATGGGTATCTTCTTTAAGGGCTTTGGGAGCCTTCCAAAAGAGAAAATTCTATTGTAGGTGGTCGTATTATCCTTGATATGGTTTATATGGTTCGAGAGAAAGCAAGGATTTTTAAGGACAAATGGAGATCTGTGGGAGAGGAAGCAAGGATATTCAAGGATAAATGGAGATCTGTGGATGCCATTTGGGACTTGATTTACTTTTTTTCTTCCCTTTGGGCCTCGGTCACCAAGCCTTTTACAGATATTCTTTTGTTTCTTTTAATGTTGGATTGGAAAAGAGTCTATTTCTCAAACAGGTCAAGGAAGAAAGTTGGGATTGGATGTGCCCCCCCCCCCCCCCCTCGTAGGTTCAAAGTTAAACTTTAATGGATGTTCCTTGGGTTCCCTAGTCAGATGGGTATTGGAGGCGTCATTAGAGATCACTCTGGTACAATGTTGTGAGCTTTCTTTAAGCAAGAGGGTGCAGGGTTGACTATTGAGGCAGAGATTTTTTGCTAGAGGGTTAGCAATAGGCAAAAGCTTTAGGCCTCTCCACCCTAACTGTAGAGGAAGATTCTACTGGTGTTATATCATGGGTCATTAATAAGGAAAAGGTTTATGGAAGTTTGACAATTGGATGTGCAAAATCATAGATGTTGTCAGTGAGCTGAGTTGCTCCCTCTCTTGGGTTCCCAGTTCAGCCAACCAAGTCACAAACCAGTTTGCTAAACAAGGAGCTAAGCAATTGGGCCTCCCTTGCAGTGGACTTTCTTTCCCCTTCAGTGTATTGTATTTCTCTTCTTTGTATTTCTTCCCCCTTGTATAGTTTGATGCTTGATTACTTTATTACCTTCTTGTACATCCATGAAAGATTGCTCATCCGTCTTGTATTTATCTTCTTAAAATAAATAAAGATGGTGGTTTCTATTCCAAAAGATAAATAAATACAAAATAAAAATAAAAACCTTGTCGATGATTTGGAAGCAAGGAAAAAGAAAATGTTATAGCTATTTCGGTATGCAAAAATGACAGCATCAAAAGTAGACAGATCTTGTGTTGTTTCCAACAAAGCACAAAAGAATGATGAACAACTAGCTGAAGGGCTCACTTGAGAAATAGAACCACTCAAAAGTGGCTAATGAGAAGTACCCCCTAAAATGAGTGCACCCTCTCATTAGATCATTAATTATCAAATGTATTACCCATCCATAATGCAAGTGATATAATTGTAGCCTCTACCATAGTAACTCCTTTCACCATGGTCACAACCCTTAATAAAGTTACCACCACCATCACAACCAACTTACCAAGCCAAAGACTAGCACCAGCATAGGTCATAAAACAATTACAACCATTAATAGCATTCCAATAACCTCTAAAAGAATCCTAACAGTGTTAATATCAAAGTAGAATTATCTATTACCATATTAAGTTAAAATTAAGTTTAGAAAGAAATCTTGAAACTTCTATGATAGTCTCTTTTAGCTCTTCAAATCAGGAGTTAAAGGATGACATTTGATTCAATTCAGCTAGCATCCATTTAAAAGCACTATAACACTCACCTAAGCTTCAATCTTCCTGCTATAGAAGAGAGATATTTCCTACAACTTGTACATGTGAAACATTTTTCTCCATAAATTACATCTCTTAAATAGTATCCCAAATCTCCTTATCTATATAAAAAATAAAATATACACTTATTGGTGATTCCATGTTATTTTGAAGCCTTGTCATGACCAAAAAATATCACTTGCCCATTTATCATAGATTGCCTAGGCTTAGACATGATTTTTTGTATCTAATCAGAAACACTAAAACTCATTTCTATTAATTATAAAAATAAAAAAGGACTTATCAAAAAAAATATAAAAATAAAAAAGGATGAGATATCCCTCCAAAATATACAAAATCCAATCGAAACAATGCAAAAAGCTCCAAAAGGAGAAGCAACACAATCTGCATATAGATATATATATAAAGAGCCCAGAAAATGAACCAAAATAATCACTAACTGCAACTCAGGGAAGTGAAAAATATCCTAAGAAAGACATGAAAAGTTTTGCTCCTCTTTTGCCTAAAAGATCCCTCATTTAATTGGCTAAGCAAGGAGCTGAACAAAGTGAACACTTAAACTCTATAGCATTATCAATAATCTAGCGAAGTCACCCATCATCAGACCTACATAAGCTTCTTTCCTTCTTATTCACTAACAAAATGACCAAAGAAATATTTACCTCTACAACAAGATAGGAAAGGCAGAAAGCCTTAGCCTACAGAAGACTCTTCAAAAGAGCTAAAATCTTAGGGCCAGTTTGGTAATTGTCTTTTTGAAACAGTTTTATAACTTAGAAAATATGTTTAACAAACTTTTGACAAAAAACAATGTTTCAGAATTTGTTTTTTTTTTTATAGATAAAGAAAATGTATTAATGATAAAAGAGGGTATACACGATGTATACAAAAAAACCAAAAGAACCAAAAAAGAAGCGTGAAGACACAAAAACCAGCAAACACATCCTACAAAGAACCTAACCAATCCACAAATTCTAAAACCGACAAAGAACCATCCCCAAGATATAATCTAACCTAATCCCAAAAAAGGTTCAAGAAAGAATTTTTAATTGTTTGGTTTAAGCTTTCACAATTATCAAAGACTCCTATTTCACTCCCTCCATATGGTTCAAAACACACATAACGGAGCAACCTTTCAAGCCTTTTTTCCTTTTTCCCAACAAAAGAATTGTTCCAGCTTAAGAGAAATCCCCTAAAGTGAAGAGTGCATCACCCACTATACACCAAACAAAGCAAAAACTAATCACCACAAATTGCGTGCTTTCGTGCAATGAAAGAGAATATGATCACCTATTTCTTCATCCTCTTTGCACATGTAACATCTATTAGGGATCCTCCAACCTCCTTCTGAGCTGATCCAAAGTCAAAATCCTAGCTCATGTAGCTTCCCAAGCAAAGAAGCTAACTCTCACCAGGAACCAAGAATTCCAAACTATATCATGAGGGAAATGCTACAATCTCCTACTAGCCAAAGAGGAGTAGAAGGACTTAACTGAGAAATTACGATTCTTTGACCCCAACCACACCATAGTATCCTCAAAACCTAACCTAATGGAGTGGTCATATAATCTCCCAAAAAATACAAATTAGAGAACAATTTGTTCTAAAAAACAAGTTGTTTTGTAAAAGAAATTAGAGATGTTTACAATTGTTTTTGTAAAGTGTTCTGAGCAATAATTGAAAAGATGAATACTTTGGAAAGTTTTGTATTGTTTATAAGCATACAATACCTTCATAGAGAATAAGCTAAGAAAACTATATTTCATATTTGAGTTCCTAAACAAAATTTTATTCTTGAAAACAATTGAGAACAACTTTTAAGAACTATTCTCAAAAATTGTTTTTTAAGAATTGTTTCAAAAACATTACTAATCAGGCTTTTAACCTCAAAAATGAAGCTTCACCTACCGGTTTAGAATATGTCTATCGTTATATTCCAATAATCACTTAACACTTCTCCCATCAAAAGCTACTTCGAGATTGCTAAAAAATAGCCATTAAAGTTTAACCATCTAGAGGTGATGACCATACAAGAAAAGTCTCCTTACTGAACGTATTAGACCTGCAACAAGGTTCGTCTAATAATAAAAGGGCTCAAGAAAGCCCCCATGAAGGGAGGAGCAAAATGAGTTCCAAACCGCATCTACTATTCTCCAAACATTCTAAAAAAATCCTCGCCTTTCTTCCTGTTATATAATCTAAATCAAATAGAGGCTAGTAATACTCAAAAAAACCCATTCATAAGAAGTCCCCCAAAACCCTTAAAAGAAATAATCAACATCTCTGCCACACTACACAATGGGACACAGTCGCAACCAACAAGGATGAACAATCTCTACCACAGACTCAAAGCAACTAGTCCATAAAATAAAAGATGAGCAACCAATTCTCCACCATCTTCTCACATGACACCCACTTTGAGTTGAGGGTTGTGCAAGGCCTCCAATTCTAAAGCATAATATTGTTATTAATCTTCTTTCCAACAACAAGCTAGGCAAAAGCCTTTACTTTAGGTGTTGGTTTGAATCTCAAATTAAAATTAGCTTAAGCAAAAAGAATAAAATTGGTAGAATAGGAAAGATCTTTGAAGGATGAATGTACACAGAACGAACTTAAAGAGGCCTTTGACCAGAACCTTACATCAGAATAAGAAGCTAATAAATACACTTGTCTTATAGACAAAATAAGAAAATTTAATTACTCAATTTCATGATCCAAAAGGATTCAACAAAAATTTAAATTCCAAGGTCAAGGGGACAAACAATGGATAGAAGAGCATCTAGATTTCAGATTTGGGGAGTTTAGCTTGTCTCTTCCACTGGATTGATTGGATTTGTGCTGCCAGGAGGGAAAAGGTTTTTTGGCTTCTTCGGAGTGGGAGGAAGGGGAGAGAAGTTTTAGGTTGCAATGTCGCAGCAATGGTGCTAGCAGGTTCCTTCGGTGTTCAATGACCTCTACAAAGACAAAGAAATTTGTTCTAGTCATTCTAGAAGGCAAGGGAGTTCCACGGGGCTGGTGAACATTGGCTATGAAGCTTCATAAACTTAGGGTGGTTCCTCCCTCTCAAGGGTCTAGGGGGGACGCAATTTTGGCTGAAGTGGGGGAGGCGATTTTGATTCAACTTGAAAAAAGGGAGGTTCTCTCAAGGGTCCAATCTTTAAAGTCCAATTTGGTGGGCAGGTGGGGGGGATCTTGGAGACCCAGTGCCTGACCTGGGTGCTTTAAAGACGTGGGCTGTTCAGAACTAGCAATTGAGAGGGGTGTCTTTATTTTGCTTGGGGGCTCTCTTATTTTATTTGACTTTGAAGCTTCTTCAGAGGCAAATTCAGTGCTTAACAGGGGGTTGAGATTGTTTGAAAACAAGTGTTTGTCTTTAAATAGGTGGGACCCTCAAGTGGGGTGCTTTCGAAATAGGTTTCAAGCCAAAGAAGTTTGGGTGAGTATTAGGTCTTCTATTGCACTTGTCGAGCATGGAGTTTTTCCAGTTGTTAGGAGACAAGTGCAGTGGTTTCGTGGTAGTGGATGAAGATACTGCCTATCTGATGGGAGAAAGCTTTTTGGCTCTATGCAAGTGGCAGTGGGGTCAGTTTGCTTTGCAATGTAGCGATGGTGGGAAGTCCCCCCATGAATGTAGTAGGTGGTCCCAAAAGGAAATTGGCGAGATGTAAGGGATAAGGGTGATTGGAATGATAGGCCTCCCATACGTTATGTGTATACTAGAAAAGGGAAGAGGAATGTACTGCCACCTAGCAGTTAGTTGTAACAGCCTTAGCATAGGCTAGGTCACAATCTGGATACGGGCTGGGAGGGTTTAAAATAGGAAAAGAAGGGAATTGCAGGGTTGGATATTGTGTGGGTCTGGTAGGAGAGTGATAGCCTCTCAAATAGCTAAGTATCAATTAGGTCTCTTGTTTCTTGAAATTCTTGAAATTCAATAATAAATCTCCATTAGATACCTATCAATTTGATATCAGAGCATCGATCTAGATGGCTCAAAAAAAGAATGAAGGTCGGGTGGATCTTCTAGAGAAGGAAGTTAGAGAAATCAGAGAGCAGATGTAGCGCTTACAAGGAATGGAAAAGGTGGTGATGGACCTTGCCTAGAACGTAATGCGAGTTTTGCAGTCATTGGAAGAGACACAAAAGGCGGTGGCGGCATTGTCATCGAGGCGGGTCATCACGACTACTACTCAACAAGAAGACCATGCAAGATGGATCCTTGGAGTTGGGGAACCCAATGGGGGGTGGATGGTGTCGGATGAGACGAGGCAAGGCAGAAATGGGGAAGAGTGTGGCGGCCGACGGGTGGAGATGCCTGTATTTACGGGAGAAAACCCAGACGGCTGGATCTTCCGGGTCGATCGATGCTTCGCGACGTACGGACTCACGGAAGAGGAGAAATTAGTCACCACCGCGATGAGTTTAGATGGGAACGCACTCTCTTGGTACCAGTGGACTGATTCGAGGGAGGCGTTTGGGAGTTGGGAAAACTTGAAGAGGCGATTGTTGCTTCGCTTTCGTCCGACTCAAGAAGGGAGCCTTTGTGAGCAGTTCCTGGCAGTGCGACAATGGGAGTCAGTGGCACCATACCGGCGGGAATTCGAGATTCTAGCAACTCCGTTGAAAGGGATTTCAGAGGAGGTAATGGAAAGCACGTTTATGAATGGGTTGCTTCCTAAGATCCGGGTTGAGCTACGTCTTCTACAACCATATGGGCTGGGCCACTTGATGGAAATGGCCCAACGGGTCGAAGATATGAATTTAACCATGAGGGCGGCCCGTGAACCAAAGGACCCAAAGAGCACCAAAATGTTGTCATCTGCAATTCGAGGTGATTGGAAGATTGGGGAGAATTTTCAGACTAGGGTAGTGGCTGTTAGCGAGAAGACGATGAGCCAACAACGTGAGATTCCAATGAAGAGACTGACAGAATCGGAGCTTCAAGCCTGTAGAGAGAAGGGGCTTTGTTTTAAGTGTGATGAAAAGTTTTCGCCCGGTCATCGTTGTAAGAAAGAATTAAGGGTTTTATTGGTGCACGAAGATGAGGAGGAGGAGGATAATTAGTTTGACGGCGGAGCAACCGAAGAACCTTCACTCATCGAGTTGAAAGACGCTGTGGAATTATCTCTAAATTCCATGGTAGGTATAACTACGTCGGGGACTATGAAGATCAAAGGAATGATCGGGTCAAAAGAGGTAATCATCCTTGTAGACAGTGGGGCTACCCACAATTTTTTATCCCTTCATTTGGTTTAACAATTAGCACTTCCATTAACTGCAACAACCAATTACAGGGCAATGATGGGAACCGGGATATCCGTGAAAGGAAAGGGCATTTGTAGGGGAGTTTGTATTTCGATGCAGGGGCTCACTGTAGTGGAAGGCTTTCTTCCACTTGAATTAGGCAACACTGATGTAATTCTGGGAATGCCTTGGTTGGGGACTTTAAGAGACGTGAAAGTAAACTGGAAGATGCTAACAATGAAGATCAGAATGGGGAAGGCAGTGACAGTGTTAAAGGGAGACCCGAGCCTTAGTCGGGCTGAGGTGTCTCTTAAGGCAATGGCTAAAGCACTGCAGCACCATAGCCAAGGGGTATGGGTGGAACTCTGTCAGACTTCCACCACTTTGGATTTGAGTGAAGGAGAACAAGAGGTTCCGAAAACAGTCAAAGAAGTGATAGCTCAACATCAACGAGTTTTTGGGCCAATAACAGGGTTACCACCAAGTCGTGATATTGACCATGTCATTCAATTAATTCTGGGAGCATCTCCGGTTAACGTCCGTCCCTACCGGTATCCACATATTGTAAAGAATGAAATAGAGAGATTGGTGCAAGAGATGCTTGAGGCAAGAATTGTTCGGCCTAACTTAAGCCCATTTTCTAGTCCAGTGTTGTTGGTTAAAAAAAAAGATGGAGGATGGAGGTTTTGTATAGATTGTCGTGCTCTCAACAAAGTTACAGTCCCGGATCGGTTCCCCATTCCGATGATCGATGAGTTACTCGATGAACTTCATGGCGCGACCATTTTTTCCAAACTAGACCTCAAATCGGGTTACCACCAAATTCGAGTTCGACAACAAGATATCCACAAAACGGCATTTCGCACCCATGAAGGTCACTACGAGTTCTTGGTGATGCCTTTTGGGCTAACTAATGAACCAGCAGCTTTTCAATCATTAATGAACAGTATATTTCGGCCACACCTTCGGAAATTTGTGCTCGTATTTTTTTATGACATATTGGTTTACAGTAAGGACTTGAAGGGGCATTGTGATCATTTGCAAAGTATGTTGTCCATTTTGGCGAACCACCAACTGCACGTCAATGGAAAGAAATGTCTCTTTGCTAAACCACAGCTAGAATACTTGGGCCATTTGGTTTCCGCCAAGGGGATTGCTGCTGATCCGAACAAGATTTCAGTCATGGTAGAGTGGCCTACACCCAAATCCCTTAAAGAATTACGAGGATTTCTCAGATTGACTAGATACTACCGTTGATTTGTCAAGGGATATGGAGCTATTTCTTGGCCCCTCACTCCGCAACTCAAAAAAGACGCTTTTAATTGGAGCCCAGAAGCTAAAGCGGCTTTCTGAAAATTGAAAACAGCTATGACAACAACTCATGTTTTGGCTTTGCCCAACTTCAGTTAACCTTTCATTATAAAGGTGGATGCCTCGGGGTATGGTTTGGGTGTCGTTTTGATGCAAAGTCATAGACCAATAGCTTATTTCAGCCAAGTCCTCTCAGCACGGGAGCAACAAAAGTCCATATATGAAAGAGAGTTAATGGCTATTGTCTTAACAGTTCAAAAGTGGCGTCACTACCTACTTGGTCGCCACTTTATAGTGCGAACGGATCAAAGTAGTTTGAAGTTTCTACTAGAGCAAAGAGTGGTGAATGAGTCGTACCAAAAGTGGGTCGCAAAGCTGTTTGGGTATAATTTTGAAATTCAATTTCGGCCTGGATTGGAGAATAAAGCAGCTGACGCCTTATCTCGCATCCCCATTTCTATGGAGCTAGCTGCCCTCATGGACCCCAGTCGCTTAGACACTTCGTTAATCAGTTCACAAGTTGAAGCTGACCCACACCTTGCTAAGATTCGGCAGAGGCTGCTGGTTGATCCGGATGCTTATCCTCGGTATTATTTGGATCATGGCGTTCTCCTCTATAAGGAGCGCCTAGTTCTTCCCAAGGCCTCACCCTTTGTTCCAACACTTCTTCAAGAGGGCCATGCTAGTGTGGTTGGAGGGCATTCTAGGTTCTTGCGGACTTACAAATGACTCACACGATATTTTTTTTGGGTTGGCATGAAGAATGACATCAAAGAGTTTGTGGAAAAATGTCTAGTATGCCAACAAAATAAGGCCCTAACTTTGTCACCTGCTGGATTACTACAACCACTGCCTATTCCAGAAAAAAATATGGGATGATGTGACACTAGACTTTATTAAGGGGCTTCCTAAGTCTGAGGGTTATAACTCCATTTTAGTTGTTGTGGATCGATTGAGCAAATATACTCACTTTTCACTGCTCAAGCATCCTTTCACGGCTCAAACGATGGTTGTTGTCTTTGTTCGGGATGTTGTCAAATTACATGGAATTCCCCGTTCCATTGTTAGTGATCGTGACAAAGTATTTCTTAATCAATTTTTTTTTTTTATTGGAAACATCACATAAATTTATTGATAGATAAAAAGAAGTACAAAAAGAAGGATGAGGAATCCTCCCGCCAAAGAAAGCTAAACTACAGTAAATTACACTGAAAAACAAGCGAACACTCTAAAAGGACCACTCCTTATGGAGTACACACCGCTATCCAATCAAGTTGTATCACATTAAGGGGAGTCCCCTTAAAAACCTTGGAACAAAAAGCCCAAAGAGAAGCAAGGAAAACAATAGAGTCCCAAAGATACTCTGAATTCCTTGCTTTATCCTAAAAAATCCTCGCACTTCTTTCCCACCACGCAATCCGAATAAGAGCGATGCTTGCAGCTTGCCACAAGGCTATCCCCCTCTTAGAAGAACCAAATCCATTAAATTTGATGGACATCATGTCAAAGATGCTCCTCGGGGGGACCCAATCCATCTTAGCTAACTGAAATAACCTGTGCTACAACCCAATCGTCAAGGAGCAATGAAGAAAAATATGATCTGCTCATTCCCCATGCTTCATGCACAGAATACAAATATCAGGACTAAGAACTTTGTAGGGTCTTCTCACTTGTAGCATGTCATTAGTATTCACCTTCTTGTGTGCCACTAACCAGACGAAGGACTTCACTTTGAAAGGAATTTGAGAATTTCAAACGAACTTAGAAGGGAAAACTTGAGGAGATCCAGAAAATTGAGATAAAGCTAGAAAGAAGGATTTAACTGAAAAAAACCCTGAAGAAGATAAGGGCCAAAATCTGGCATCTGGAACCGAAGGAGATAAATGCAATCCATCGAGAGACCACATGAGGCCTTCTAAGTCCTCTATCTTAGAATCTAACAGGTTACGAAGGAAATTTAAATTCCAAGAGAAAGGACGAGTAGGACCGAGAACTGAAGAAATAGGTATGTTTTTATCCAAGACTACTCTAAATAGTCTTGGATATTGGGTTCCCAAAGGTTGGTCCCCCCACCACAAATCTTCCCGATTTTGGACGGAGCTATTTCGATTGCAGGGTACTTCTCTCTGCCATAGTACTACATATCATCCTCAAACGGATGGACAAATGGAAGTGGTCAACCGTTGTGTGGAGACATACCTTCGATGTTTTTCATATAACAAGCCCAGACGTTAGTCTACATGGCTCCCATGGCATAGTTTACGGGCGAGACCCACCACCATTACTACGTTATGGATCATATTTCACCTCTGTTCTGGCAGTGGATCGGTTATTGCAAGAGCGTGATCTAATTTGAAATGAACTAAAGGACCATCTCTGTTGTGCACAATCCAAAATGAAGTCATCTGCAGATGCCCATCGTCATGCAGTTCAATTTGAAGTTAGGGATTTTGTCTATTCATCCATATCGTCTTCGTTCCCTTGCCAAGCGACCCAATGAGAAGCTCTCCCCACGATATTTTGGCCCTTACAAAGTGGTGCAGCAAATTGGTCCAATGGCGTACAAGTTAGAGCTTCCTTCTTCGGCAACTATTCATCCAGTGTTTCATGTTTCACAGCTCAAGCGGGCTCTTGGTTCAGCTGATTTATGTCAGCCACTTTCCCCTGTTCTTGTTGATGATTTGGAATGGCAGGTGGAGCCTGATCAGGTCTTAGATATTCGCCAATCTCCCAATAACAATCAGCCTAATATTGAAGTACTTATTCAGTGGAAAGGAATTCCTCAGTTTGAAGCTTCTTGGGAATCAGCCAACACAATTAAAGAGCACTTTCCTGACTTCCACCTTGAGAACAAGGTGTCTCTCATTGAGGGGGGTAATGATAGGCCTCCCATACGTTATGTGTATACTAGAAAAGGGAAGAGGAATGTACTGCCACCTGGCAGTTAGTTGTAACAGCCTTAGCATAGGCTAGGTCACAATCTGGATACGGGCTGGGAGCAATCTGGATACGGCTGAGAGGGTTTAAAATAGGAAAAGGAGGGAATTCCAGGGTTGGATATTGTGTGGGTCTGGTAGGAGAGTGATAGCCTCTCAAATAGCTATCTGAGTATCAGTTAGGTCTCTTGTTTCTTGAAATTATTGAAATTCAATAATAAATCTCCATTAGATACCTATCAGAGTTCATGCACCTTAAATACAAAAGCCTCTTGGCATCCAATTACAACTTGTCATGAAGCAGGTGTTAAAAGAATGCAGTAAAAGTGATGCTTTTTCTCATACAACCCCGTACCACACAATTGGACAGCCTTAGTTAGGCCTGACCAGGTTGGGTTGGGTTTGAATTGACCTCCAATCCAACTGGGTGGCAGTGCTAGATGTAACAAGAACTAATGGTTGTCTGTCTGTAACAACCTATTGCCCCAAAGCATGCCATTTCATAGTCCCTTTTCATGCAATCTTCTTTATGACTTGATAGCAAATGGAAGTATATTTGAAGAATAAAAACTCAGCCAAGTATCTATACTATATAATAAAAGTCAAGATGCACTTTTGTTGTGACTTTTTTATCCTTATTTTCTTCAAATATTTATCAACCTGTCATTCCTTCATTTAATGCAACACAAACCGTAAGGTATTGTTCACTGATTGACTGATTAAGAATGGCATTCCTATAATTTCACCCCATTCCAACCCCCTTTCCCTACTCCAATAATAGACACCTCTCCCCCTCTGCCCACATCACTTGCACCCCTTTTTTACATTGGACTGTAACCATACACCATGTGAGAGAGTGTCAGGGCACATGGGGTTGGTCCTTTCATATCCCCTTTTCCATTTTTATTGTAGTTAAAATAAAAATGGAAATTAATATTTATCAAATACAAATATTAAAGAATAAGGAAATGTCAACAAAGAACACTTTAAAAGAGATAAAATATGGGTACACTCTTCTAATATATTCTTTAGAACAAAGAATATTTATTCCATCTCCTACATGAATATAGCAAAACTACGAAAATTCTATCCAACTCCTTTCCCCTTTTCTTTCCTTTTTTCTTTCTTTTTTTCCACAATTAATTTCTTTATTTATATAGGATTATAGATAAAGCTAGATTGCTTTCGAAATTCAAATCATTACTTGAATTTAAAATTTAAGTTTATTTTTTAAAAATTTAAGACTCGGTTATTTTCTAATTATAGCATGTGTCATAAAATTGAGGTTTACCCTTTTTTTTGCTGTTTATAAATGCCCCTACTTCCATACCTAGCTTTAATGCTTTTTTGTAGAAGATTGTGATTGAAGTATAATTTCTTCTTATTTTAATTTGATAAGAGTTAGAAATCTCATCCAAATAGAATTATTATTTTAGTTTTATAAAAGTTCAAGAAATATTGTGTCTAAGAAATCCTATTTAAACAGGACTAATATTTTTTTTATTTCTTAAAATTTTAAGGAAAAATCTTGTCAAACAAATCCTATTTAATAAGGTCATACTCACGACGAACTCGTAAAATAAATGTATGCATGTTTATTAAATAATAAAAAAATAATTAATTGCTTTTAATTTAATATATAGATTTTTTATCAACGTAGAGCTTTCACAACGCTACAATATTTTTTTAAACATAGATACTTAAAGGTTTAAAAGATTTATTTCATTTTTTACTAAATTACTTTTTAAATTGTTTTATTAAATCATTAAAAAATGATATAATATTAACTTTGTTACCTAACTATCCACGTGCATTGCACATGGAACAAACCTAGTTCCTAAACAGCAGTAACTTCTAGGAATTCAGAAAACTTAGCCAAGGATTATCCCTAAACAGAAGTAACTTATAGGGACTTCAAAAAGAAGATAGTAAATCTTACCTGCAACTGAGCGCGAACAAGTCCCAGCTTTGATTCCTGAAAGACTTTGATTCAGTCGGCAGTCATCAATGGTGAAAAAATTAAAAAATATAGGTCCATGCTTCAGAAAAATAAAAATAAAAAAATAGTGAAACTGTACTTGATCCAGAAGTGCTTCTTTAAGCTGAGAGACCAACGCAGCCCTAGTTGCTTCAGAACTTTCAAGTTGCACAACACATTGCTGGAGGATGTTTTCCTGCTCCTTTAGTTCATCCACCAAGGCAGCTCGCTGCTGATTTCCTGATCAGCACAAATATAACACAAATGAAGTGAAAGGAAAAGGAAAATTTTATATCTGTAAGACAAGCTACTGCAAGAGATTAAACATGAAATGAACAGATTAGGATATAACTATTTTGCTCAGATAAATAGCGTGAACGCCTCTAAATAGTGTGAATGCCTCTAAATAGTTTCCATTTATTGTACAAGTCTAAAAGGTGTATATCTATTTGTACTAATTTTTCAATCAGTGAATAAGAAGATTCCTTATTTCCTTATTTTTCCAATAGCCATATCAATACATGTTAGATGTCAGGAAAACCAAAAACAGCTAAAAAGAAGAGTATCCTTGTAGCTTTTTGTTAGAGTACAAGACGAAGAAATCGAGCACAATCCTGAATTACATCTTGTCACAATGCGAACACCTTTGACATATAAGTCATCTGCTTTTCAAGGATCGTTGAACATTAAGAACTTATAAAATCACTCAATTCTACCTTAGAAATGACATGTTCAAATAATGTGACAGTCTGTTCCAAAGGAGTTCTCTCTCACACCCAATTGTCGATGAGACCCTTTTGGCGAAGGCAGGACGATTTCCAGGTGCAGTTCTTTCTTCATTAGACATGGGGGCTGTCTCATTTTCTTCTTCTCTGTCTGAGGGTGGGCTTCTTCTGGCAAAGTGTTTTGAGGATTTCTGATCCATTGTTAAAGGGCAAGGGGATGGGTTCGTTGTGCATGGTTTTGGTGGATGACACTTTTGTGGAGTGTTCAAATGAAGAGGTAAGTGTGGAGGCCAATTCGTTGGAGAGAGAGGTTCAACTTCAGGGTCCTTTCGTTGGGGACACCTTAAGGGAGGAGTTACTAAAGATAGATTGGTTGACCAGTAGTCTCACAACATTCAATAATTGTTTGGGTATGCCAAGTGAGGGGTTTGAGAATGAGATTTTGTCGCTCTTTCGAAAAATGAAAGATAGAAGGGAGGCAAAGGGCAACAAGGCTAGGAAAAGAAGGAAAAAGGTTATCTCAAAGTTTGAACGTGAATTAAAAAAGTTAGAATGTTCGATGAATTACTTGGGTGTTATAGGCAGTGGGAACAGGAGTGGCAGAGGAGGTTGGAACTCAATTCCAATTTGTAAATGAAAATTAAAATCATCTCTTGGAATGTTAATAGGAT
The DNA here is from genome assembly GCF_004353265.1 of Vitis riparia. Lineage (NCBI taxonomy): Eukaryota > Viridiplantae > Streptophyta > Magnoliopsida > Vitales > Vitaceae > Vitis > Vitis riparia. The sequence goes on along the minus strand of NC_048438.1, from coordinate 1,261,626 downwards.
AAACAATGCAGATAAGAGAAAAAGATCATTAAGTCTTTGATTCATTCCCAAAAAGCATATTTGGTTTGTTGGCAATAAACAAAGGTCCAATTGATATCAAGGGATTTAGTTAGAAGTTTGGGAGTTGGCAGATTTTTAGAGTGGGGGGTTGTAAATGCCAAGGGTGTTGGTGGTGGGGTGCTTGTTTTTTTAGGAGAATTGAACTTTGGAGATGCCGGGAATGGAAGTTGGTGAATTTACGATTTCTTGTCATTTCAAAAATTGTGAGTATCATTTTGTTTGGATTTTTACAAGGATGTATGGTCCTACATTAGGAAGTAAAAAAGAAGATTTTTGGGGAGAGCTAGGGGCCATTAAGGGACTATGGGCTGACCCTTGGTGTGTGGGAGGGGATTTTAGTATCGTTAGATTCTCGTGGGAACATAATGGAGGCAATAAGATGACTTCAACGATGAGAAGATTTTTAGAGGTTGTTAAGGAATTGGAATTATAGGATCTTCCTTTGTCAGAGGATTCTTTTACTTGCAGCAGTGGGTTGAATAGCCTTGCCTTTTCTAGATTGGACCCTTTTTTGGTGTTCGATACTTGGGAAAGCCATTTCAGTGGTGTGATTCAATGTATTCTGCCTAAGCCGGTTTCAGATCATTCTCCAATCCTGTTAGATGGAGTAGCAGTGAGAACTAGACCTATTCCGTTTAGGTTTGAGAACATGAGGCTAAAGGCGGAGGGTTTCACAAATCTTGTCAAAGGGTGGTGGTCAAGGTACCATTTCCCTAGATCCTTTAGCTTCATTTTGGCCTCAAAACATAAAGCTTTGAAATCAGATTTGAAGAGGTGGAATAAAGATGTGTTTGGTAATGTTTCTTTCAAGAAGGATGTGGCTTTTAATGAGATAGGTTTTTGGGATGCAAAGGAGAGGGAGGGGTTCCTTACCACTGAGGAGGCTGATGCAAAAAGGCAGGCTCATAGTTTTAAAAGGCTCAAGGCGCACCAAGGCGCAAAGTAGTCCTGGAGCCTGAGGCGCAAGGCGCATCTAAGGCGCGGGCTTTAGTGAAGTGAGGCGCACCCTATTTCCCCTTTATTTTTCTCCTATTTTCCCCCTATTTTTCTTCTTCTTTTTCTTCTTCTTCTTCACTTCTCCAACACGGAAGAGGCTAGGGCAAAGAATGGCAGTGGTCTCGGGTGGAGAAAGACCAGAAAAGGGAGCTGGATGGAAGGAACAGGCCAAAACGGCGTCGTTTTGGCCTGTTTTTTTTTTTTAAAAGAACAGGGTCCAAAACGACGCCGTTTTGGTCCCTGTGTACTTAAATGAACAAGCTCCAAAACGATGTCGTTTTGGTCCCTGTGCACTTAAGTGAACAAGGTCCAAAACGGCCTCGTTTTGGGCCCAGAAAATAAAAAAAAAATTAGGGCTGGCGCCGTTGGCCGCGTCTCTACAACTCGACTGGAGGAGGAGGAGGAGGAGGAGGAGGAAGAAGAAGAAGAAGAAGAAGAAGAAGAAGAAGAAGAAGAAGAAGAAGGAGAAGGAGGAGGAGGAGCGCGTACCTGGTCGGGTCGTCGGAGGCTACTCGGGCGACCGCCTCGCGCCTTGCTGGAGGCGAGCGCCTTGTGCGCTTAAGCGGCGCCTTCGTGAAGGGGCGTCACCTCCCTTCAGGCGAGGCGCCGGAGGGTGGCGTCGCGCCGCCCCGAGCCTAGGCGCGCCTTTCAGAACTATGGGCAGGCTTTAGGGGATTACAGTAAGTGGGCACTTTTTAAAGAAATTTCATGTAGACAGAAATCTAGGAAATTGTGGCTTAAAGAGGGAAAGCGAAATAAACAATACTTCCACAAAATGGCTAATGCTCATAAGAGGAGGAATTGCTTGACTAGGATTAAAATTGATAGGGAATTCTTTGAGCACATTGGTTTAAAGGAAGGGATCGTTAGGGCTTATTCTTCCATTCTTTTTGAACCCCCATATTGGCGACCAAGTATCAATACTTTGGATTTTAAAGTTTTAGATGTTGCAGAGGTTGTAGGGTTAGAGGAGTTGTTTACAGATGAGGAGGTTTTCAATGCTTTGGTGGATTTAAATGGAGATAAGGCTCTAGGGTCGGATGGGTTTTCTTTGGCTTTCTGGCTTTTTAGTTGGGATTTTGTGAAGGATGAGGTGATGGGTTTCTTCATAGAATTTTGAGATCATGGGAGGTTTGAGAAAAGTCTTAATGCTACTTTTTTGGTGTTAATCCCAAAGAAAGGGGGGTGCAGAGGATCTTAAAGATTTTAAACCTATTAGTTTGGTAGGTAGTATGTATAAACTCCTTGCAAAGGTCTTAGCTAGTAGACTCAAGTTGGTGTTGGGTAAGGTGATTTCATAGTCACAGAATGCTTTTGTAGAACATAGACAAATTCTTTATGCAATGCTAATAGCAAATGAGGCCATTGATTCATTGCTAAAGAATAACGATTGTGGTATTTTGTGCAAGTTAAACATTAAAAAGGCTTACAATCATGTGAATTGGAACTTTTTGTTGTTTGTCCTTGAAAAGATGAATTTTGGACAGAGGTGGGTTGGTTAGATTAAATAGTGCATCTCTTCTACCATGTTCTCTATGATCATTAATGGTTATCCTACTTGATTCTTTTAGTGCTCTAAGGTTTAAGGCAAGGGAACTCTTTATCTCCTTATTTATTTGTTGTAGCAATGGAGGCTCTAAGTTGTTTTCTTCGAAGAGCTATGGAAGGTGGTTATATTTCAGGGGTAAAGGTGAGGGGGAGAGGAGGTGATGGGGTAGAGGTGTCCCATTTGTTGTTTGTTGATAATTCTCTTGTTTTTATGAGACCTCCCAAGATCAAACGATTCATTTATGTTGGTTTCTCATATGGTTTGAAGCTTGTTTGGGGTTTAAAGTGAATTTGGAGAAAAGCAAGCCAATTCCTATTGGTAGTGTGGACCAAGTTGAGGAGTTGATCTCAGTGCGTGGGTGTAAAGTTAGCACACTTCCTTCTACCTATTTAAGGTTGCCTCTAGGAGCTCCTTTTAGATCAGTGGCGGTATGGGATTGGGTGGAAGAGAGGTTTCGTGAAAGACTTTCTTTGTGGAAAGACAATTCATCTCTAAAGGGGGGAACTTTACTCTCACTAGCATTCCCATTTATTTTATATCTTTATTCCATATTTCGAGGTCAATCCAATTGCGGTTAGAGAAAATTCAAAGGATTTCCTTGGGGAGGTGAAGGGTTGGTGAAGAAGATACATCTTGTGAAGCGATCTACTATGTGTTTGGAGGAGAGCAAGGGAGGGTTAGCAATTCAACGTCTTTCTTTGTTAAATAAGGTGTTTTTGTACAAATGGATATGGAGGTTTGCCACAAAAAGATGTGCCTTTTGGACACAAGTTATCAAGGGCAACTATGGAGAGGAAGAGTGTGGGTGGTGGTCTGGTGAAGTTAGAGATGGGTATAGAGTAGGGTTGTGGAAATCCATTACGAAGGAACAAAGCACTTTCTTGGGTCATTTTTCTTTTATGGTGGGTAACGGGAGGAGGGTGAAGTTTTCGACGAATAAATGGTGTGGTTATGAACCATTGTGTGTTTCCTTCCTCTCTTTATATGTCTTAGTTGATTCAAAAGAGGCATGGATGGCAAATATTTGGGTTAAGGGAGAGAGGGCATTGGAACCCTTGTTTTTATCAACCTTTGAATGATTGAAAGGTAGATGAATTTAAGGATTTAATTTTACAATTGCATGGATTGGCAATTTATAGACAAGGGAAAGAGAAGATGGTGTGGATGAATTTGGACAATAATAAGTTCTCTATTAAGCAACTTTATTTTTTTTTTTTGATAAGTAAAAAGAAGTATATTAAACGAAAAGAGGAAACACCAAAAACCAGTGCCCTCTAAGTATACAAGGAGTATACACACCACCTTCCCTAACTAGGAGCCTATCCAGTCTACAAAACTTACAAGAGAAGAATGACTCTCTGCTAAGGAACCCCTGACCCACGACCAAAGATTACATACAAAAGAATATTTTAACCTTTGAAGCGAGAGATCCTCTATTAAGCAACTTTATGTTGTCTTGGAACTAGGGGTTGTTGTTTCTTTTCCAACACGAGTAGTTTGGAATTCATGGGTCCCTTCTAAAGTTAACTTTTTTGCTTGGGAGGCTTCATGGGGAAAAGGTTTACTTTAGATCAGCTTTAGAAACACATGTGGTCTTTGGTCAATGGGTGTTTTCTTTGCAAAGAAGACAAAGAATCCTCTCCTTCATTGTTCACTAGTCAGGATTCTTTGGAAGTTGTTATTTGATCTTTTTAGTATCCATTAGGTGCAATCTGCTACAGTTAAGGAGGCTTTATTAGGGGGCTATAGCTCATTTGTGGGCAAACAAAGAAAAAAAGTTTAGAGAACAGCTCCATTATGTATTTTTTGGACAGTCCAAAAGGAAAGAAATCTCAGGGCATTTGATAATGAGGAGCATTCTGCTCAGTTTTTAAAGATGTTCTTTCTTAGGAATTTGTTCTTTTGGGTAAAGCAGTACATAGAGATAGATTGTTTGTCTTTCTTTGATTTTATTGAGTGGTTGGGTTATGGTTAAGAGTGGCGCTTTTTTCCAGGTTTTGTGCTATTAGGTGCTATTTGTATACTTCAAGTGTACTTTGGTACGTCCTTGTGGCATTTTTTATTTTTAATGAATTTGGTTTTTATTTATCAGAAAAAAAAAAAAAAAAAAAAAAAAAAAAAAAAAAAAACTGTCATAATGTCCCGCAATTACTTAAAACCTCACATAAATTGCTATCCATGTCATGCAATATATCTTCCTCTGGGAGGGAATCCTAAGGCGTGTGGTTTTTGGGATCCTGTGATTGAGAGGATATCAAGGAGATTAGATGGGTGGCAAAAGGCGTATTTATCTTTTGGAGGCAGGATAACCCTCATTCAATCTTGTCTCACCCATATGCCATGTTACTTTCTCTCCTTGTTTAAGATTCCCGCCTCAGTGGCAGCAAAAATTGAGAGACTGCAAAGAGATTTTTTATGGTCAGGCATAGGGGAAGGCAAAAGAGATCATTTGGTTAGTTGGGACATAGTGTGTAAGCCGAAATCGAAAGGGGGATTAGGATTTGGAAAGATTTCTGTAAGGAATGTCGCTCTCTTAGGGAAGTGGTTATGGAGATATCCTAGGGAGGGTTCAACTCTGTGGCATCAGGTTATTTTAAGCATTTATGGATCACACTCCAATGGCTGGGATGTCAACAATATAGTTAGATGGTCACATCGTTGTCCTTGGAAGGCCATTGCACAAGTCTTCCAAGAGTTTTCCAAGTTTACTCGGTTTGTGGTAGGTGACGGGGATAGAATTCGGTTCTGGGAAGACTTGTGGTGGGGGGATCAACCTTTAGGAGTCCAATATCCAAGATTACTTAGTGTAGTCATGGATAAAAATACTCCTATTTCATCAATCCTTAGATCTACCTGCCCATTCTCTTGGAATTTCAACTTTCGTCAAAATCTTTCCGATTCTAAGATAGAAGATTTAGAAGGCCTTATGCGGTCTCTTGATCGTCTACACATATCACCTTCGGTTCCAGATAAGAGATCCTGGTCTTTATCTCCTTCGGGATTTTTCACAGTCAAATCTTTCTTTCTTGCCTTATCTCAATATTCTGATTCGCCTCCAGTTTTCCCTACTAAGTTCGTCTGGAATTCTCAAGTCCCCTTCAAAGTCAAGTCCTTTGTCTGGTTGGTGGCTCACAAGAAGGTTAATACTAATGACTTGCTACAATTGAGAAGACCCCACAAAGCACTTAGTCCCGATATTTGTAAGTTGTGCATGAAGCATGGAGAAAAGTAAATCACATTTTCCTCCATTGCTCTTTGACGATGGGGTTGTGGCACAGATTATTTCAATTAGCAAAGATGGATTGGGTTCCCCCAAGGAGCATCTCTAACATGTTATCTACTAATTTTAATGGTTTTGGATCTTCTAAGAGAGGGATTGTTTTATGGCAAGACACGTGCATCGAGTTAATATGGGTGGTGTGGCAGGAAAGATATGCAAGGATTTTTGAGGATAAAGCAAGGAATTCAGAGTATCTTTAGGATTCTATTCGTTTTCTTGCTTCTCTTTGGGCTTTTTGTTCTAAGGTTTTTAAGGGGATACCTCTTAACGTGTTACAACTTGATTGGTTAGCAGTGTGTAACTAGAGTGTTTGCTTGTTCTTTCTTTGTATTTTCTTATATTTGATTACTTGTAGTCTTGTTTTTCTTTGGTGGGAGGATTCTTCATCCTTCTCTTGTACTTCATTTTTATCAATATATTCCTTTGTCGTTTCCTATCAAAAAAATGTCATGCAATATATAGCTTTACAAGTTTTATTCTAGAAAAAACTATCATGCAGACAGAATTACATGGCATCGCAAACCTCTTACCTTCACCAGAGGTATTCCCAGCATCTACCTCCAATTTTCCCACATGTTGGACAGCAGTTTTACACTTATTTAGGACAGCCTCTTCGTTGACTTGTTCATCATGAACAGTTTGGAAAGCAGTTACTATTTTCTCAGGCATACCTCCAATAGATAATTTCTGAAGTTAAAATGACCAAGCAAAGATAAGGTCAGCATCATAATGCAATATATTGAAATCAAATGCAACAAACAGAAAATTAAAATCAGGATAGGAATTAACTAATTAAATAATTGGTAAATGCTTACAATTCTTACTGACTGAGAGTCCCTCTTCACTATCTTTATGGGATTGGAATTCTTTCCATTGCTCACCAACAATGGAGGAGGACTCTTACCCAGCATTTCATCTTTAAGACCTTGACCCCGAGATCCAAAAACTTTCCTTTCTTCCCATATGTCAACCTGAAGAATTATGAGATTTTTTAGACATAAAATGCTATTAAAAAAGGCATAATTAGGGGTTAAACATGTTACAAATGAAGTGTATGAGGATGACCAGGAGTCACCCAAAAAAGCCTAAAGAATTATGACATAACAAATCCTCCCCCAGCCCAATAAAAGGACAAAGAAAATTAGGTTCGGAAGAAAAAATTGATAGATATAAAAAATGAAAATTTTCAATTTGTTGAATAAATTACCAAGAACCAATATTTTTTTTTTATAAGTGAGAGTAATGTATTACGAAAAGGCGCTAAACCAAGAACCAATATTTTATAAAAGTTCTGATCGAAAAAATAGATAGAGAAGTAAAGCTCAGAAAGCAGCATTATCATATAAGAATATTCATGGCAGGGCAAAGGCTGGAGCATGAAATTTTGGGATAATGCAGTCAGACACGATAGTCAGGAAAAGAAGAAGATAAGAGTTAAAAACAAACTTCTAGAGAACATATCAATCCACAATCTCTTTAGCCACAGATACTGCATCATCCACAAGGACCAAAACAATACTAAAATAAGGTTGTGCAGATTTGTGTGGTCCACAAAATTATGCCCCATCATATCTAAAGAGCAGATGCCCTTGGCAATTAAAAAAAGTTCAACATTAGAAATAACATGCTTTTATCCCCTAAATGTGTTACCAAAGGTTTAAAGAATCAAATCTTAAAATTTTGCAATGCAAATCAAACTGAAAGTTGTATGTACAACATACATACATACATAGACGCACATATATGAATGTGTAAATGTTTGTTATAAACAACAAAATTTTATTAAGAGAACCAGGGAAGATTAAATACTGTTTGGAACAAGAAGAAAAAACAACAAACAGGAAAGTCAAAAGTACAAAGCAAGCTATAAAACCAGCCACTTCAACTTTACTATGAATAATCCTTATAAACTCACTATTGAAAGACAATCATTAAGAATGCTAATTATTAAAGAAAAACATTGTATGACACACTGGTTCTAAATTTCTTTTTCCTTTTTTTTTTTTTTTTGATAGGCAAAAGAGCAACAGATATATTAAAGAGCCAAAAAAGGCTACATCAAGTACACAGGAAGTATACATGTGCACACCAAAGAAAAAACAAGAAAACCCTCCTCTTAATGGCAACCTAACCGATTAATAAAATCAATCATAGAGGACTCTTGCCCTAGACCCCCTTTGGTCCATTCAAAGAAATTACAAAGAAAAGGGAATTTTAGCTCTTGATCTGAACGCTCAACATTATCAAAAGCTCTTCTATTCCTCTCTTTCCAAATAGTCTAAACCAAACAAAGAGGAGCAACATTTCACACCTTCTTTCTCCTCTTCCCAATGGATCGGCTATGCCAGCCAAGAAGCATTGCTTGGACTGAGGTATGCAACACCCAAACCACTCCAGACTGGTTCTAAATTGGATCTCCCAATGAAATGTAACTAATGCTTTTAAAAGAATGGATAATAACAACCAATCCAATGAAGCATACTATAAAAGACCAAGGAGTTGTGACAATGGAGATGCACTTTGAACACAGACACAGCTCCTACACATGACAGACCCATTCTCCAAGTATGAAACATGAAAATTTTAACACAAAGGAAATATTAAGAACAGTTGACACACAATAACACCACTGTGGTAGAAAAGGCCTCTCCATTAAAAAAACAAATAAAACAATATTGTCTCAAAGAAAGAGAAAGGAAGAAGTGGAGGAAGAGAAAAACCATCTTCCTAGATTGGAGACTAGACATTACACAAATTTTGTTGGTGAAACCCTATTATGATATAATTGCTATTTTGTAAAACAGCCCCACGCTATCCCCTAAGTAAGCCGCTCTTAGAAACTATTTTTTATTTGTTTTTCTTTTTTTCGTCAGGAACCATTTTCTTATCTTTTGTTACAACCATGTGCTTTTTCCAGAAATGTAACATATGACCCATTCTTATTCACCCAATCACCTAACTCTTCTCAAATTTAGTTAAACTTAATGTATAAAATTTCAATTTTAAAAGATAAACATATAATATGTCCCCATTTTGTCTGAGCCCCACTTTTCAGCATTTTCCTTGTTAGTGTATCATGATATTTCCAATGTCAGAACCCGAAGATAAAATCATTCATAACCAGTATAAGATTAAAAGATGGATACACATCCTGGGATGTTAATGAGCTCAACTACCTAACATTGATTCTCTGAAAGAGATTGAAAAGGTCTTAGCATACCATGAAAATCAACTCACTCCATTCCATTATATCCAACCTCGCGATGGTCATACCCACAACCTATGCTAAATTCCTCTTGTCTGAAACTGGTGACTCATTTCAATCCCATAAAATTGTAAGGTACCATGACATTTCCTATCCAGTATAACTATTATAACATCCTACTTTTCCTGTGAACTTCTATGAGATTTCATGTAAGTAGATTGATAAGATGATGAAAGATGTTTAAGGTGAAAATGATATTTAGTTTTTTTCCCTTGACTACAGGCATTTTAGGATAATATTAAACATTTAAATGATTTAATTTCCAAGCAAGATGAAATGACACCGGAGGTCATAGTAACACATTAAAATTTTCCACTCTCTTACAAGTAACATAAAAAAAATTATCAAATTTAAACTACATTACATTAGATTTAGATTCATTCACACAGTATTCCCATGTGACATTGAAGCCCATTAAGTGAACTTGGTAATAAATTTTTTTGAATAGATTTTGCATCATTCTTCCTTGTGTAATAAGTAACCCTTCTCAAGAGCTCTCCACACACCTACTCAAACCATTTTCTATCCCAATTCTTGGTATCTTTGCTAGTTGGAGTGGTTTAAAAGCTGAGGAAGTTCAACAAGATCCCAAAAAATATTACATAATGGATAGGCAGCAGTTTCACAAGAAAAGGTTCAGGAGGTCCATAGCCTCACCTATTTTTGAGAGGCACAAAGAAGGTTGGATCCCTTGAGGGGATTGGATGGATATGGCTGTGATAAAGCAACTTCAAAGTAAGATCTTAGCATTGAAAAATATTTATGGTGAGCAATGGGTGATGGGTGAGACTTTGGGAAAAGAGTAAAGTGTGTAGGGCCTGTCTGGTGGCTCATCGTAGGATGCAAAAATAATACATTATATTTTTTCTCTGTATATAATATTTCTGTGTCCACAAAAATATATATTTTTCATTTCTTATTACCAATTCTTTTTTCTTTCTTTTATTGTTTTATGATGAGATAAAAATTTGTTTCATTAGGAGCTAAATTCAATTTCTATAGAAGAAAACTTCAAAGATGTACAAGTTGCATGCTTGTCTAATAAAAGGCAAAAGAACAGCACGAGTAACATGCTTCATAAACTACGACTGACAGGCTAGCCGAAAGAAAAAGGATAAAAAAAATCAAATAAAGCCAATGTTCCAATAACATCTATCCCTCAAGCCAATATCATTATTTATGAAGTCCAATAACCAAGGCCCTTGAAACTGCAATATGCAAAAGCACCAGAATGCCACCAAATTTGTGATTTGAGCCTGAACATCCTCAAGACTCAACTCTGACATTTCAAATATACTTCAGTTTCTCTCCTTCCACAGGGACCATAACACTGCAAAATGAGATGACCTAAAAAATTAATTAAAATTTTGAAAAAAAGAAAAAGTAATAATCACCCCTTAGAGCTACATGCCCTATAAACTCGAGCACCCAATAATTCCCATAACAAAGTGGGCATCACCATCACATAGGACGTCAAATCCATTGACATTCAAATCCATAATCTGGATGTAAAAGAAAGTTACTTGCCTTGGCTCCACTTACAAATTCTACAACATTTCAAAGTAGTGGGACAAATCACAAAGGATTTTCCATTTTGTCTCCCAAAACCTTGTAATTTGGGTGACGACTATGAAATGTTGTGCCATTTGAAACTGGAGAAAGTAGGTAACTTCTAGAACTAACCAGGTTGGGCACTATTTTGCATTTTTCAAATACTACACTAAGAGAAAACAACTTATGCTGAGATTTCCAAATAAACCTCTCTGGAGTGGGATTACTACTTAAGCCATCAATTTGCATGGTGATTTTGATGAAAACAGACTTACCATGTCAAGAATAGTTTTATCAAATCCCCATCCCCAACCTCTATTCGATTCCCATAAATCCTTTCCATATTAAAAGAACTTTATGGACAAAGGAAGACTAGACAGATAGAGGAACACAACTGAAAAGGAGTTTCAGTATACGATGCACCATTCAAGAGATACTTTGTAATTACTTGCAATAACCATTATCACCATTCTAAAGGCAGGGCCATGTTCCAACATGGATCACTAGCACATATCACTAAAGGTTACAATCCGGTAAAGCACACATGACCCAGGGATTCAGTGAGTGACCTGAAATGTGGATCAGAAAATTTTTCTTAAAAGAAAATAAAAATAAAAATAAAATAAATAAAAACCTGACCATTCACTGCCCAAGTTTTTGGAATGCACAGATCATAAAATGATCGGTCGATGCAAAGAATCACATGTTTAGAAATCCAGATATTTGGCAGGACGGTGCTAACAATTTGCCAATATTAGGATTTTGAGTGTCAAAAATATCTAAGGTCAAATGCTGAGGATTCATTAAAATAGCATGCCTATCCAATCCAAATTTCTTTATACATGCTTTTGTTGTCTATCAAAAAAAAAAAATTCTTCCCAAATAAATTAAGGATTTAGGTGGCATATTTAGTCTAGAAAATATATCATAATCCCATTATGACAAGGTCAACTACCCTTGAGAGTTCAAATTAAACTATACTTGTCAGAAATCCTTTCCTCCTCAAATATTTTTAATAGAAAAATATAGAAGTCTGGGTTTTTTTTTCTTTTTTATCCGAAACAAAAATTCATAACTACCAAGTTAGAAGAACATGAAAAGGATGAGAAATCCTTCCCGAAAAGACAAACTCTGGTCAAAAGATCTGATGTATAACATATTTCCTATATACCACACAACTAAACAGAAGAATTAAGGTTATGTTCTCCTGAGAAATCAATGCATGAACAAAAGGAGGCCAAAGCTTTGCACCAAGACTTGCTGTTTGAAACCTCTATTTAAACACCAAGTTCCAATTGAACTGAATAACAATAAGAGGAGTACCCTTGAAAATAGAGAATATATTTAAAGAACAACTGATTCCATCCCTGCTAAAAATAATCATGAAAAGCTGGTTGGACCAGACCAGCCTTTACCCCATAAACGAATAAATAAAAAAATAATAAAAAAAAAGGCACGAGATGGGGCAAAACCCGTATACAAAAGGAGTGTACTCCAACAATGATAAAAGAATACAGAGAGCTCATGAAAGAAATTAAAAAGGACTTTCCATTTCATGCGTTCTTTTTCCTTCTAGGTTTTCAAGACTCCTTTCGAAGCTAAGATGTTCTCTATTAGCACTACTTTCCTACCTTAGAAATGCAATAAGAGATTGAAATAAAAAAATTCTGAGTTTTCTTAGGGGGAAAAAATATATTGAGAGAATTTTAATTGAAAAATATGGACTGTTTTCTATGCAAGAATGAAACTTCCACTTTGTTCTCAAAGTAGATTTCAAATCTTTGAAAAAACTTAGAAACCCCAGTTTCCTTACATCATCTGTTAAGTGGAATGTTTTATTAGCTCACCAGTTTGATAATTGTTATGGAAGGGTTCTGGATTGTTCAAAGATCTGTATAAAGGATGATCAATTCATTTGCAAGCAATACTTGGGTTCACAGTGGAGGAAGGTAAAGGTTTCCTGAAGATAATCAGTCATGGTCTAATGATTTCAATCACGAATTCGCGAATACATCGCCAGTATACATGTGGACTCAGCATCTTTAAATTAAACAATTTTTCCCCTAAATTAAATTGCTAAATTTTACGTTGGTTCAAAGGATGGCTCATCCTCCACACATTTTTTGCTTCCTTATTAATGAATTGTTTTCTTCCAACCAAAGGAAATGTACATTTTTTTTCCCTAGTAAATCTAGGTTAATCGTTTATCAAGTAATTAACTAGTGAAATTATTTTATATTTGTTTTTTTTTCCTCTTCTATTAGAAATAACCATTTCATTGCATTTGTAAGTAGAAAGAAGGATGTCAAATAACAAAATCCTTCCAACACATACACAATTGTCTATGCAAAGTTTGATCAAAAAAGGAAAATAGATTTATATTGGTCCAAAAAGGCAAATCTATTGGCACATGTCAAAATGGTTAGGAAAATGCTCACTACAAATCACAAAGGTAATATATCTCTTGCAAAAGAAACCAAATATCTCACTCCAAATTTTGCTAACACATCTACCTCATTATTGCCTATACGAGGAAACCAACAAAAGGAAAATCTTGACTCTACAAAAGTATCAATAATTTATGCAAACACCAATCAAACTATCGCAATCCTCTTTCTTTCTTGGTTTTTCCATGATTTGACAATAATAGCACAACTCTCCTCTATTAAGAGATGAAAGACCCAAAACTTTTTCTTGCAACAAACCCTCCAAAAAGGCTAGAATCCCAACCTCAATAACTAAGCCCTCTCCTACAAGTTTAGAGAATCCTCTTACCACAATACCAGAGTGGTCCTTGGCCCAGCACAACTCCTAGAATCCCTAAAAACTAGAGGTGGCAATTCATGTTGGTGGGTGGGTCATGTTCATATCGTGCCAAAACTTAAACATTCTACTAAATAGGTCAACTCAAACACGACACAAATAATTATCAAGTTGAAAACATAAAGTTAAATACGACCTAATTATTAAACAAAAAATACGTCATGTAATCCATTTAATGATTAAGTTCTCCTATTTAATAATCAGGTTGAGTTAAGTCTTGTATAAGTTTATATGATTAATATCCCAACTAGACATGTTTATGGCTTTATTCAAAAACAAATTAAAATGAATCAAATATGGATTAAATAATTTAGAATTATAATTAGGTTAATCAGCATGATTATGAAATGGGTTAACTCAGGTCAAATTCTTGTTATATAGGTTTAACACAAAAACTACCTATGTATTAAATAGGTTATGCAAGTTGACATGAACTTTACCTGAACATGATTATACTCAATCCAAACTCAAGAAAAGCATGTTGGGTTCAAGTTGTATTGGTAAATCATACCAAATTTTGTCATCCCTACTAAAAACCTGAGGTTGCTCAAAGAACACCTTTCAAAATTTAGTTTACAAAACTCATTCAAGGTAGTAACCATTCAAGAAGTGTCTCTTTAGTCAACCTCATGAACTTGCAAAGTAGTTTAGTAAAATGAAGCTCAAAGGGATTCCTACAAAGGCCTTACTAGCAAAAGCCTAAAGGGAAGAAAAAAAGTAAAACAAGTCTCAATTTGCTTCCAAAGTCGTCCTTCTATCTCTAAAAATCCTAACATTCCTTTCCAATTAAATAATCCAAATCAAATTGAAGCAATAAACCAAAGGGTTCTACCTCGAGGAAACCCCCAATACCCTTAAAGGACATAATCAACATGTCCTTCACCCTTTTGGGTGGAACCCAATCAATCCTAGCAACCTACACCATAATGTCAAGGCTACAAGACAATGCACCAAGAGCTTTAAACAGCCTCATTTCTTGGAACAAATCATTGGTATTGACCTTTAAACCTTCTTATCTACCACAAGCCAGCCATCACTTTTGTTAAGGCTTTGGAATTCCAAATGAAGTTTGCAAAAATAAAAGGAACTAAGTTGGCAAAAGTACAGATAGCATCAAAGAAGAGAGTACATATAGCCTTAAAGAAGAGACTAAGTTAGAACAAAGTTGAAAGCGTCAAAGGACAAACGCTTAATCAAAAGAAGTGGGGAACAAATACACAAGGACAAAAACAAATATAAGAAGAGCTAGTTCCTCAGGGAAATTGAAATTCCAAAATGAAAATGAAGAGGGGGAAACTAGCAACAAATAGATAACAGTCTCTCAGCCTCACCACCCAAATAGAGGTTCATATTTATTATTGTGATTTAATAAGACAAGAATATTCTGATGTCTATTAGAATATGTATAACTAGAATTAGGTAATTCTTAACTAATGTACTAGTAAAGCCTCTCTAGATCCTATAAATTTCTACTAAAGAATCTTTTACTTTCCATTGGAAACAAAATCTTTAAGCAAAATAAGGTAACTCATTTCATGTAGGATGAAACAAAAACGAAATCGACAAATTTGGTACACAATCTATAATAAATGTTTGCAAGGCAAACACATAAACAGTTGGGACAGTGCCAACACCTATCTGCTCCATTTTTTCTAGATTATTTCTAAAACCTAAGACCAGTTCAAACCAATAGTCTTGAGCAATCACATGCTAACTAAGGATCATTGGTTGGAAAGAGAAGAGAGGAGTATGTGTGAATGGAGGAGGGGTCGCCAGGAAGCAATCCAACTACAATCAGCAATATTAATATCACAAAGAATGAAGGAAAAACTCCTGTTAAATGAATAAAGGTCTTACCAGTCTAGAGACTGCCTTTTTTCCATATTCATCACCATTGTCATAAACATGCTTGAGAGCTAAAGGAAGGACTTTCCAGAATTCATTTACAAACTCGCTTCCCTTTCTTCGACTGTTTTGCAATATGTCATTTGCCAAATATAAAAATGAAACGCACTGCTCTTTCTGGGAAGAATTGAACAATTTATCCCATGTTTCAACAATCTGTTTTGCTTTCTTCCGGTGAGAAATGCACCAACGAGACAGTGCTGATCATATGTTAAAAGAAATGCATACTAAAATAAATTGGCCATAGCAGCAACGAAGAACCTAGATGTAAAGGAAGAAAAGAGTAAGCAGGTGGTGTTTGCATCTGTATTATTTTTTAAACCTGGAATCTTAGAACAATGAGTTGTGCATCAATTTCAGAAACATGCTTTCTTTTTTGGATATTATCTGGTTGAAGATGAAAAATATTGATATAAGGTTTTTAATAATCCTAGATTTTGCAGGAAAGAGCTAATGCTGCTCCACAGGAATGAAAATAGGCTTAATTGTAGTACACTTTGTTTTGAACATCAAAACACGTTAAGACTTGATTTTACATGATATCAAAACTAGGTAGTCTTCCTTTACCAGTATTTTTCTTTTTTTTAATGCAAACAGGAAAATATTACTAACAATAGACTACAAGCATAAAGATGCATGGAAAGATAACAAGGATGAGAAATCCTTCAAACAAAGAAAAATAAAAACGAGCAAAAGACCCTCAACAACCACAAAACCCAATGATTGACTTTGTTGATTGGCTTAGCTTAAAATAAGGAGATTTTTTTTTTCTTTTTGTTGATAAGCAACCAGAGTAGATAAATATCAATGAAAAGGTTGGTACAAAGCAGAACAATTAAAGCTCGCCAAAGTACACCGGGAGTACACAAAGGGAAGCAAGCGAAAAAAAGAAAGGAGCGGAGAGGATAAAAAAAGGAAAAACAACCTGCCCGACTTTTACTTAGCAACTAACCAATCGATAAATCGAGTAGAGACATGGACTTTCCTTCTATATGAGGCCTAACAAACTCCATAAAGGAAAGCAGAAAAGAGGATTTTAGCAAATGATCTGAAAGATCTACATCTTCAAAAGCCCTTCAATTTCTCTCGTGCCAAATGATCCAAAAAAGACACAAAGTGGCAGCTAACCAAGCTTTCTACCGTTTTCTTCCTATTTGAGCCCCATTCCAACTTAGGGACATTATCTTAACTGAGAAGTGCATCACCCATTGTAACCTAAATAAGGAAAAAACCAACTACTAGAGAAGACAACCTATAACACAATGTAGAAGCAAGTAATCAATGGATTCCTCCTCCCGTTCACATAAAGCATCTATTTACTAG